>NC_135499.1:179299362-179328928 GCF_052857255.1 Amblyomma americanum
CGTTCAAAGAGCTAACGATGACCAGTGGGCGCAGCTCCCGAGGCTACACAGAGGTTTCAGTCCGATAACAGGTGTTCAAGGATGGATCACATAGAGCAAGGTAGAGAGTTTTGTGTTAAATTTAGAAAAATATGTGTTTCGAAAAACACTGACAGTTTGCCAAATGTTATAGTTAATGCCTGTGTTTCCAAAGGGCGGGTCTGTGAGGATAATTAGGCAAATCATGTGCAACAAAAAGTTGGCGGCTTCGAATACTAGCAGACCGACCACCTGACCGCCGCGCTCACCTCGAAGTAGGCGTGTATGTCGTCGCTCCTGAGGAAGGCGCCCCTCTTCGGCCTGTTCAGGAGGTCGATGGGGGCGTGCAGCCCGGTGTTGTCCGCGCTGGCCAGCCTGTACACGCGCCCGTAGAAGGCCACGCCCAGCACCAACTTCCGCCTCGAAGCGCCGCGATCGAGCAGCGCCTGAAGACCTTGCTCCTGGACAGCGGGACACGAGGAAAAAATAAGTTTTCTAAGAGACTCTTGCTGCTGGTATAGTTGCCGCACAGTTACCATCGCTAAGAGAAAAGTCCACGAGGCTCGCGTTTGTCATGTATGGTCTTTTCCCGAAGAGCATTTCCGACTTCCTGTTGGAAGCATTTCTCAGTGGACATGCGTCGAATACGAAACAATGAATTAACGAAATTCCAGTAGCCGCCAGGCTAACAGCCAATACAACAGGGTATGCTCACACCGATTTAACTTGTGCAGTTAGATATTATTTCAGTTAAGTTCAGTTTATTTTTATTCATAAATAATTACAAAGGCTTTGTTTATACAGACGGTTACAAAAAGAGGTCGCAAAGTTTGACTGTGTACTGGAACCTCTATGCACAAACGCAAAAAAGAACGAATAGAAACAAGAAGCAGCATTGCATACGAATGCAAACTTGTTAGCGACATTTAAAGATACAACATTATGAAGTGAAAACAACCAATGAAACTAAAAACAAGTTTTGATCAAAGAGCAAGCCATATAGATATAATGTGGATTAAAACAGCTTCCTAACCAAGATCAAAGAATGAACGAGCGGAGTTTACGTTTAAATGACGATACAGATGACACTATTTTAATACTAATATTATAAAACAATGCTGGCGCTTTAGCATTGCTAAGTTTGAAATATTGTCCGAAAGCACAGTTTTTTGCAGGTGGACACCACCGCCACGTACCTGAAAGCGCGACTGAGGTGTCCCCTGGCTTAGGGAGCCAGTTATCCGCGTCTTCAACTTTGTCGCTGCTAATGCATATTTACCTAATGTACGCCGGCGGCCTATGCTCCAGTGCCGCGTTTCTGCAGCAATGCTGTCAACGCCAATGCTTACTGCTGTAGTGCCCTGTTTCTGGCGCAGCGTTGTCCACGCCAACGCATGCAGCGCACATCTCTCTGTCACTACCGCCACTTAGCTCAATGCGCGAGTTTGCTACTAGTATTAGTTGATGAAGAAGACGATGTGCAATGCATAGCGCGAGAGTGTGTTGCCATTGTGTGAGGTCAACAACAACAACAACAATAATACGAGGCATGTCTGACTGCGGCGATAGCCTACAGTGCTCTCCTGCAGTGGCCAATGAAGCTGATCTGTTCGCGCTGCCGCGGGTTCGAATTCCATTCGCGGATATTTACCTGATTTATTTCTTAATTTCACTTGGCACAAACCCAAAAACACCGCAAGCGTACAAAAACCACAGTAAGGAAAGGAATATCAAAAGCGGGATTGGGAGAGGTTACTTTTGAAGAGGGAGTCGAAAGTATTAAGTTGTGATGTTGCCAAAATTCCGCTCACGCACAGCAAGGTGCGAACACCGCAGTGATAATTCGAGTTCTTAAGTCTTCCTAAATCTGTGCTCTCAGTTTCTCAGGGACTGCTGTTAAGTGGCACGACATGCCGGTAGCACAAAGATGTCCTTAGCAATACCCAACAACAGGAAGGAGTTTATGAGCGCAATTTTTTATGTATTGAAAGATTTCGCTATAACAATCAATATATCTCAAATCTCCCGTCGGCAGGGCTACATTTTTTTGCCATTAACGTTTTTGCTCTCGTCAAAAGCGTTCCCTATAGGTTTTCTATGGCAGCCTTAAATGGTTGATCTGAGCTATGAAAAAGCTTTAGAAGAAAAATTTTGCTACACAACGGAAGAATGGACCATTAGCCTCAATATTTTCATAACAGTACCTTACAATTTTCCAATATTCAAAATTTTTGTTGGATATGTGCTAGCCTCTGACTAAACAGCAAATTCCGCTTGTTTGCTCGGTGTGGTAACAAAAGTGTGCGAATCGGGCGCATTTCAGGACAAATTACGGATGCAGTACTCGACCGCTACTCCACCAAGTGGCAGACTCTGCCGAATATACTAGAGTGCACACCTTGCGAGTGCAAAACTGTAAACATTAGCGTAATACCTCTAGCACAGTGCGCACTTAGATTTTGATAGATTTTTTGTCTTCAGTACAGCCTTACATGCCTTTATTTCGTGCCTTCGGTGAAATGTCGATTTTCTCGTGACAGATGAGGGTGTTAGTATGCTCAGATTTGGATAAGCACACCACAAATTACTTAAAAACCTTTATGCGCTTTGCTGGATCAAGTGAATAGTGTTTTCTAAACCGACACAGTAAATTTTTTGATGGGAAGTCGAATACTGGGTTCTGTTCGATCAAACATTATCCACTTGCGCGATGTTCTCATTTGAGAATATTTTATGAATGCTTAGCAACGGTCACAAAAAACTTTTTTTTTCTGAGCTACTAGCTCTAAAACTTTATCTTTAAAATATCTGTGCTCCAAGTCGTAAAGTTGGGCGCGTGGCGCAAGTTTCTTAGCTATATTCTCGCCAATTGTGTGGTTATAACATTTTCGATGCTGTGTTTACGAATACTAATTTGGTTAATCAAGGCGAAAACTCGGCCATGTGGGGGAGGTGCATAAACATTTAAAGAGAAATACACGAAAAGGTTGAGTACAAGAAAAAGAGAAGCATTAAGGCTGTTATATGTATTTTCCTTGCGTCATGCTGCCTGCACTTTCCTTCGTTCGACTAAACTGTAATCTAGGCGGAAGTTTCAGACGTCGTGATTTATTTTATGTTAATTACAAATGGCTGGATGTATCAAGTTAAACTACCTGTTTCACAAGCATTTGATATTTTATTTCACTAAGAAAAGCAAACTAAATTGAAAACTATAGAAAACGGCTTACTTGTTTTTTCTTAAACCCGTTCAGCTCTATATTAATCAACCTTACTCCTGTGAACTCACCACATTCAACTCTGTTACGTCGGGTCCATCGATTGCTCTGGGATGGAGTGGACTGTGAATATCAGTTTTACCGTTCCAGTTGCCTCTGAGGTCGTAACCAATGACGTTCATCCAGTCCAGGTACCTAAAAAGTTAGTATTAAACAAATGCATCAGAAAAAAGGTTTTCCTTGCCGGACTAAACCCCATTGTTGAAGAAAACGCCGTATGCATGAGTCACTCTTCTACCAAGCTATATGGAAGGAAAAGGAAACGGCTTATCAGGGCCGAATTTGACGGATGCTTTGATCTGAGAGCGTGATTACACGTTGCCACGGTGCTGGATACTTGTATACATATTGGCGTGGGCATGTGGGTGATTGAAGGTTTGCCAATGTGACTCAGCTCTATATCCTGTTTGGTCTTAATTTAGTGTTGCCTGGTTCTCGAACTGCAGTTCCACACGCACATGCGAAGACACGCAACCATTTACGTTTACTATTATTCAAAAATGCACTAAAACCACAGATAAAATAGGCTCGGAGAGTGCTTTTAAATATATATTAATGTAGTTATCATGCACTGCAATTACTTGAGAACGTGGAAGGTTTTTTGTTCACCTACAATATGCAATGAGTTTATTGGCCGTTTGTGGGGACCAATTGTTTTATTGTCTTCTTTGTGGTGTTGGTTGAATTTATGATTTGTAGAATAATTGGCTTGAACTCAGTAGTGTATATTGTGCTTATGTTCGCGCTGTGTATTGTACTTTTTCACGTATAACTTGTATAGGAGGTCCTCCCCAGTTCCACTTTGCGACCTCCTGCTGAATATTACTGTTACATGCATTTCAATCCAAGCAACAATAAGCAACCGATTGGTTGATGCTAAGAACGGCTAGTACTTTGAATAATACTTCGAAAAAAAGTATTACTAGGCGCTAAGAAAGAAAAAAAAATCGAGATCACTGCGGTAACCCGCTTTGGAGCAATGAGAAAGCATTGACGCGTCCTCGGCACTCGTCGCCTCTATTTGCTCCTCTTTGCCTCTATTTGCTCCTCTTTGCCTCTATTGCCCCTATTTGCCTGAGAATTTGTGCAATTCGTCTAATTCCCACCACGCTTCGTTCCAAACTTTCAAATTTGGCGCTGCGCGTTGGCTCCGCCCACTTTTTTGGTCACGTGGTACTACACTTCCGGCGTTTTAAATTTGGCGCCACTTTTGCTGTGGCCGCGGCCACTTTTTGCACATTTTTGCTCTAATTAATTAACTATTCATGCGATTGTCACCAAATTTTTTGCGCCGCATCCTCACATCATCATCCTTCGATTATAACCACTTTTTAGACGTTCTCTCTTTCAAGTTCCACACAGTGACTGCGGACACGTTTTGATGACCCGCAACCTCCGACATAGCCTAGTAAGCTTTCGCTTTAATAACTGGAGAAGGAACAGGAACACAAATTAACAATGCTGTAACTCCGGCAAAACTTCTCGGAAAATCTTTTTTCTCTAAGTTTTGCTCTATTGTTTAATTTGGTCATCCCGTGCCAGAAAGGTTTCGCACTGTCGATACTGTGCATACGTAGTAAGCTTAAGAAACTGCGTACCTGTCTATGGCGAGTATGTCATATCCGGCGTCCAATATGCTCTGGTTAATGGGCACGCCTGCCGTGAGGAGGAGTTTGTGCTCTCTGAAGGCAGCATACAACTCCTGTACGAAGAGGGAAGTTACCGTAAATGTAGTACCTTGTATTTTTTTGCTGTTATTTCCTGAGGGTGATCACGAATAAGATCGTACAATGGTGGCTGGTCAGCATCTTGGATTTAAAAGAATATTTTTATTCATCATTGCCTGATGTCTGGAAAAAGACTTGCAAGTATTTTTGTCCAGAAAAAGAATCTGGAAGCACAAAGAACTTATTGTTAACGAAAAGATGGACTCTTTGGCTATGAATAACTAAAATCTATTACGAGGAAATGTCTTAAAATTTTTAAAGGATATTTATAACTGGCACAAAGCGCACCCAATGGCTTTTTGATTTATTATTTTTTTCTGAAATTCAACAAATTTGGCGCACAGAAAGTTTTTCGTGACTTTGGCGGTCTTATCCGATGGTGGAAATAAGCTACAACCACAAACATATCTGTCTTTTACACAAGCTTGTCTACTAAGCAGTATAGAATTCCCCGGCAAATCTCTTAAGGATAGGAAAATAATAACTCGAAAACTCCTTGAAACCGCAGAACTACAAGAATTAAGGACGGCGGTTAAAAAAATATAGCCACTTATGATATTTTTATACTGTTTCCATGCATTGTATTCTACATGACTATTTATAAGCGTTAAAACATGTTGAATATTGCTGATGTTGTAAAGCGGTACCTCTAAAGAGACCCTTTTGTTTTCGCTAACATTGTTTCCGAATAGCCTATTATATCGTGAAAACACACGCATGAAATTTTTAGAGAACATTTATAATTAGCCCAGAGTGAACCAAGCTATGCTGTCAATTCTTAGTTTCAATTGTTTTTCTAAAATTTTGAAAATTAGCGGTCACGAGCTTAAGCATTAAAGCTCTTCATCTAATTGCAGACATCAAATATAATTTAGACTGGCTTAAACTCTGTTCTATTCAAAATTTGCTAAACGATATAATATTGACTGGTACCTGTATGTATTATTGATAAGAAGATATTGCTCAAATTTCAAGCAACCAGATAACATAGTATTATGGATGACGAATAATAAAAACTTCTAAGATATATTTCTTGCACTTTGTCGAGGTATTCTGAATTATATGAATATGAATTAAAAACATCTTGAGTGTTGCACTTTAGGCTCCAGTGGAATTTTTAAATCGCGATCCAAAGTTGTCGTGCTTCTGCGATTCCTGGGATTTTGTGAATTGATATTTTTCGATCCGTAAAAGATGCGGTGGTGAATTTTATATCGTTAGATTAGTTTGTGTTGAATACGCTGCGAAATATTTGAGGTTACACCTTATTTTCTTTTTTTAGACATGCATCGCCAAAATTAGCACAAATACATCCTATGCGCCTAATTTGCAATATGTTTTGAAGAAAAGCGACACAAATAAACCCAAATAACTCAGCTTAATTTACTGCATTCATAGATGTGGTGCATGAATTTTTATTTTAGCCATAAAATATCTCCAGTTATTCATAACCAAAACTGGCGAAAAGAGCACTGAACGTAAGCGCGAGTGTGCGTGATCAAGAATTTTTTGTGCTTATAAAAATTTGGTCTGGAAAAACGTAATTGCACATCCCTTCTCTTCCGTGATTGAGCGATGATATATAAAATATCAATTGAATCTAAAATGTTAAACAGCCGCCCGCTGCCTAATCTTATCTAAAATTACCCCGAAGAGAATAGAATGAACCGTGGTACAGAAACGAGATCTTTACTTTTGTATGGAGAGCTGCTACCACTATTTCAAGGTGTCTGCATATAGTGGAGATCCCCAAATAAATGAGTGATTAAGAAAAAATTAATTGTTTTGGTCAAGATAGAACAAGAAGTGCCTCAATGGATGAAAATTAAACGGATCGACAGTGAAATTTAAGAGGTCTCCTCTTTTATAGCGTAATGGAGCGCTTAACATCAGAAGCGGTTGCCTGATATCACTAATAATATGTTGCGCACTGTTTGAAGTGCATTGATAATGATACCATTTTACTTTCTAAAGCGAACCTTATTGAAGATTCTTAGTTTAATTCGTACGAATGCGAATCCAAATAAAAAACTTATTTTTAAAGTAATTTTATCGCGTTTTCCGGTTCAGTAAAATGTTTTGTTAAGAATAACCTTACATTAGACGTTATAAATTAAGAAAAATAACGAAAATTCATTGCCCGAAATCAACGGGTAACACAACATGTATTCGACATCCTTCTTTGTTGTACTGTTTATCAAAATGCATCCAAATATGATTAACGCATACTGCGAAAAACCGGAGGCTTCTTTCTGACCTTAAGAAGCCTGACGAAATTGATCTTGTCCCTTCTGTTTCCTCCTTGGTCACCATGTCCCGGAAAAAGCCAGAAAACATCTAGACCGTCTAAGCCGCCTCCCACGAGCAGTTTGACGGTGTCTTTTATGAACGCTCTTCGTCGTGTCCGCGTGGTAGCCATGGCGGATATTACTTTCGTCTCGTTGCTCCAGCCACCGATCGAAAGAAGTGTCTTCAATCGTGGATACTTTTTCTTCAGCTGGACAAACTCTGCCAACCTTACTGCAAGATGAAAAAGAAATGTGAAGGTTAAAGCGTCTTGTTTTCTAAAAAAAACTTCGTTACCGTCCGACTAATGTTCACCACAGGGCGCACCTAATGACGTCCAATCACTACTGTCTTGCGCCAGCAGAGGCCGCAGTTACACAAAAGTTTCCCGAGCTTATCAATCGTTGTGGCTTTCTGTCACCGTCGTCTACTTTTTCCTTTTCTTCGTGTTTACTCTTCGCGTTTAACAATACGCAATATGTACTTTGCCCAACTCGTGTCTCTTCTGTAGTCCATTCTGCTTTCTTTTTTTTTTTGCGAATTTGGCTGTAGTTGCGAATTTGGCTACAGTTGGGTAAAAGGAGAGCACTTTGCAGACAGCGAAGGCTTGGAACTACGAAGCTAGATGCAATACACGACACTGGCGAGGTGTTTTTCACTTTAACTATATTTTTTTTCCGTATCTAAATGCGCATGAGGGCTCTCTTGTACAAGCGCCGTCTACGCTGGATTTTGTTGTGCCTATCACGGTGCAGGCCGGGAAATTTTCTTTTTACTTCTTTCTCTAGCCCATTCTACTCGTTGTTGTTGTGCTTGGCTGCAGCTTGCAATGACAACAGCGACCTACTGACGGTATGCCGCTCACCGTCTTTATCGCGCTGATATCTATTTTTTTCATTAAAATAAAAATAGTATTCATATTGGTATGAAAAATTTCTTCCGCAGCTTCAGTTGCGGCATGTTTTAATTTCAATCTTCCGGAAGAAAATTATCAGCTTTCAAAACAGCATTGCTGTTGTATCTCCTCTGTTATTTGCTTCCTCGTGTGAATGGCAATTTACCGTTGGGATCCCGCTTGATAGTCCAGTTGGTGTCGTTCAACTCCATGTAAGCCAAGTTCACGTGACTGCACAGGTTCCCGGGTACATTTTCCATGTCATAGTTCATGGGTGTAGGACGGAAGGCTTGCCCTTTCTCGTAGTAGCACACCACGGGAAGAATGCTCCCATGGCTGAAGTCTTCAATGAAGACAGCCACTTGGAAGGCACAGAAAATTAGGAGACACTGAAATTAAAATCGCTGTGGATACAGTGGAAATCCTTTAACGAGAGAAGCTTACCATACAGCCGGCAGGATACCACCAGGAAGAAAATAAACAAAAACATTGGCATCTTGAAGAATTCTGGGCGAAAAGCAAAAAAGAAAATTACGTTTAGCCCAATGAAACATAACCAGAGGGCATTATTATAACTGCCCTATATTGCACAAAACAATGCACTACATGCCGATACAGCAAGAGCTCAAAATTCGCCAATCTTAGCGACGCGACTGCGATAGGTCGGGGGTCGCGAAGACGTGTTTTGTTCATATTTGACAAACGATAAGTAAGTCCTTCATCTCCGTGCATTCTGCTGACACTTTCATGCCGCTTTTCATATAAGCGTTGGAATTTATTTTAGCAGTTCCGCATTCGGGGCTCGTTGACGCTTTCTTGCAGGGCGTGATAAATAAACAGGTCCTCGCTGCTCGTCTCGAACAAAAGTGCTCAACCATCACACCTCGAGCAGAATTTGTAGCATTCATTTTAATGCCAAAGCAGTATATGCCTCATCGGCGTCGCCAAACCCACGTGACCTGGAAAAGAACAAAAATTGGCAGTGGCTTAGTTGAGTTGAGTTGAGTTGAGTTGAGTTGAGGTGTTGAATGCGACAGGTGGGGTTAGCCTTGCTTTATCTGCCGGCAATTGCTCCGCCGTAGCCTCCCTTCTATATTAACAATGTCCTAAAGCCTGTTGCATCTACCCCGCTATGCGCACAGTTTCTTATAATAGCACAAATTCTCTCCCGCAGTCACCATCTATGCACACAATCAATCCACACAGTCCATATAACAGTCCACTCCAGAAGCCACCATCTATGCACATATTCAGTCACAGTAGAACATAGGCCATTGTAGTGCCACAATCCATACACACATTCACTCACAGTATAACGTAGTCCACTCCGGAAGACACCATCTACGCACACGTTCAATCACAGTAGGCCATAGTCAGTTCCTGCTGTCACCATTTAGAAACAAGATCCGTGTCCCGCACAAATGTTAAAAGAAGGCGTGCAGTTTCCCTTCTGCATGTCTGGTTTCCACTCGGGTAGACAATGTCCTGCACTGTGCTGTGACGGGTTCCTGTCTCCTTGAAGGAAGCGAACATCACATGCCTTTCCGCGCTGTACTCTGGGCAGTACATAATATAATGTTCGATATCCCCGCACACACCACATAAAGAGCAGAGCGGAGACGATGCTATGCCGGTCTAATGCATCCATGCAGGAGTGCAAGCAGAAGCCGTGCGAATTCGATGTAGAAGGGTCGCCTGAGATCTTCTCAGTTCCTTGGTCACACATGGCTCGTGGGACGCACTCCACAGGGTACTGAAGTGATCGAGCACCGTTTTCCTGCAGAGACTTTTCCCATCTTGAGGTACTTTTTTGATGGAATCCTTGAGAGAGCTTTATGGGCGAGACTGTCTGCCACCTCATTACCGTTGACTCCTATGTGAGAGGGCACCCACTGGAAATGTAGAGTAAAGCCTCTGCTGTGCAGATTCTGCACCAAGCGCAGAGAGCTTAGAGACAAGGCGTCAGTAGGGAATCCGCGCCCTAACCTCTGAAGGGTAGATTTTGAATCAGTTAGGATGACATCAGGTTGAGCCGGACAAGACCCTAACTTCCGTAAAGCCGCCTCAATAGCAACACTTTCAGCCGTTGTGGAGGATACGGCAGCAGTACAGCGTACGGCCCACTTACAGTCCAAAGAAGGAATGTAAAAAGCCGCTGCGCTAGCTTGTTTGACCTTGTCCACAGAACCATCCGTGAAAATTTGAAGATGGCAGGCATACTCTGTTTCCAAGTATTCCAGTACAAGCGAACGCGTTGCTGCCAAAGGAGAGCTGCGCTTTGCGCTCACATGGGGCATTGTGACCTTAAAGTCGAGGGTCGGAAAACACCAGGGGGGTTTCAACCGTTTCCTTTGCCTTCGGACTTTAATGCCTAAAGAACTAAGAGTATTGAGTGCCAAGTAAGCCTTCGACTCATAACTCTTGCAGAGCCGCTGGAGAAGGGATCGCCCAGCTACCGTCTCTCCTAGGCGGTCAAGATGCATTAGTAGTCTCAGAAGCGATAAGGCTACAAGGTTTCGATAGGAACTCATGAAGTACCGCCTTATTCGCAGCTGCCTGGGGAACTCCAATGGCTCTTCTTAGGCCCTTTCTGTGGACAACATCGAGACATTCAAGTTGTGATGCCGAGGGGGAAATTAAAGGTAATTGATACATTATCCGGCTGACCACCAGCGCTTCATGAAGTTTGACCATTGAAGAAGGATGGTTTCCCCATTGCTCACGTGCAATTCTACGGATCACATTGAAACTAGAAGATATAGATGAAACAATCGCAGTGGCTTAGCTCGGCTATGCCAGGATATACGTAGCGAAAGTTAAGGCATAGCTTGGTTAGCCTTGGTTAATCTTGATTGCAAGTCCAGGTTAGTCTGGTTGTCTGGCTAGTTGTTGTCATGTGGCTCGTCACGCGGTTGGTCACGTGACCAGTCACGTGGTTGGTCACGTGGTGCGGTGCGAATATGGCGAAACTGCGAGTTCGTGGCCAATAGTGCTTTCGCACTAATAAAGGTTCTTCCCATGGTACAGCGAATTGAACCAAGGACTTTCAGGACTTTAAGATGGCGAGGCAAGCACGCAACCCATAGGCCACAAAATGTTTGGTTTGTTTTTGTTTAAACAAAACCTTGTTGCTTCTTGGCGGACAAAAATGAACCTGTGTATGAGTCGCCTTGCGACTGTATGCTAATGAGTAGATGTGTGTCTTTAGAAAGGAAAGGAAAAATAAAATTAAAACGAAATAATTAAATGGAAATAAAAAAACAATGCTTTCAGAATCGAAGTGCCTAAGAAGACTTAAGTGTTCTCCGTAATTTTTTGTTTTCATAATGCCGTGAACCAGTTTATTATTTAGCAGTGATATCTCGATCAATACTACCTTACTCAGCCAATGTTTTGCTTTGACGACTATTAGAAGAGTACTGCTCCGGAAATGTTTCGTCATTGTTACACACAACATTGGTGTAGGTTATGAGTGCACGCAAGGATATTATTATTCTCCCACGAAGTTTGATTAGCCTGCAGCAGATAGTGCAGAGGAGCACTGTACTGAAATGGGGACTGACAGCAGATATATACCTGGTTGAATTCCTGACTGCAGCAACTTTTCCACTTGCTAGCATTCATCGTCGCTTGCCGGGCGCCCACGTAGAATCTCTGCACATTTTCTAAGCATTTGTAAGCCTAGAAGCGGAAGACGGGGAATGAATCCGCCTATTTTGAGTGTGTGTGTGTGTGTGTGTGTGTGTGTGTGTGTGTGTGTGTGTGTGTGTGTGTGTGTGTGTGTGTGTGTGTGTGTGTGTGTGTGTGTGTGTGTGTGTGTGTGTGTGTGTGTGTGTGTGTGTGTGTGTGTGTGTGTGTGTGTGTGTGTGTGTGTGTGTGTGTGTGTGTGTGTGTGTGTGTGTGTGTGTGTGTGTGTGTGTGTGTGTGTGTGTGTGTGTGTGTGTGTGTGTGTGTGTGTGTGTGTGTTTGTGTGTGTGTGTGTGTGTGTGTGTGTGTGTGCGCGCGCGCGCGGGCGCACGCGCGGGATGCCTGCCGTTGTGCACGTGTTACGTGTATAATGGTTGCGTGTCACATCGGTGGTGCCACTCCCGCGGCAACTGCTTCAATGTGATTACACCTGTTTCACGGTAGCCTTTCAACGCGCAACAGGCGTCTACAAGAGTTGGTGAGAGCAGCGTCTGTCGCCAGACAGAATTTCATGATGCAGCCCAGCTCTGCACGAGCAAAAGCAGCGGTCACTGCGTCTTGCTTGAGTGTACCGCATTCCAGCTTGCGGTCGTGAGTATACTTCACGGAGCTCACGCAATAGTTTCTCGGTACATTTATATATTTCTTTCCATCACGAAGATCTGAGGCAAAATATCTTGCCTAACGCCCTTCGTCTTTCCCAGCACGCGAATGCTCTGATATACGGCTCTGCACTGTCATTGTGAGCGTAGCACGGCTGGCGCCGAACACTAAGCCTAATTAAGTATACACGAACGACTATTTATTTCTGTCCCGATCGCTCTAAATATGAATACATGATACGCCTGGGTAGTACAGTGATGCATCTGAGAACATTGCGGTGAAGTGGTTGACGGTATGCATATTTGGGCTAATTAAATTCGCCAAAGGTGATGAGGTCCTTACCTCAAGAGGGTCCCGATTTCATCGCTGAGCATAAGATCTTGGCGTATTGAAGGTAGCCAGCGACTGCTGCTCTCATGCGACGGGAGTTAGGCTTCTGTTGTGTGCTTCCTGCTGTGGCATCCTTTCTTTTTTCATTTCCCGTCTGAAGGAGTTGGAGATTCGTCGAATTTCGCCATCTAGCGGAAGGCGTAGGATACCCATATCACCACCGGAGCTTTTGCTGTTGGGGTATATGTAAAGCAGCGCCTGGATTGATATTCTTCACAGAATTACGACGTAAGAACCCTTCTCGAAAGTTCGAAGATAAAAATGTAAGAAAACAGAGTTGCCGCTCTGAAATAGGAAATGACAGCGTTATTCGTTTCTTTCCTCACATGTGCCGAAGTAATAAAAGTCATGCAATTTGTAGATGGTCACTGCAAGGCTGAATGGTTCACTTTAATAGTAAAGGCAGTTGCACTGATCTGCACTTGAAGAGACTAAAAATTTTCAAAAGGGTTTGTGACTTGAAGTGCGTTAAAATTATACTTTATACTGGAAGTGGGTAGAATGTGTTCTGCAGAAAAATCGGCAGCCTGTTTGCGATTATAATCTAGGTTCTGTACATGCACTTGTTCGGTTCCATGCACTTGATTGAAGAGAAGTACATAGCATCGCAACCATAGCATTATCCTTAGTCGCTGTGTTAGCTACACTTCGTGGTGAACTGGCAGTGCATAGGCTGCAGCCGCGGTTAATTGATATTAAGTCATGTCATAGAAGAACTTGATGAACTAGTTTGTGTCCACATTTAATCATTTCTGAAGCGCGACAGCGCACGTTCAGTTGGACATACACTGTTTCTAACTGAGGATTTCAGTTAGTTGGAAATTTTAAAAAAGTGTGAATTTTTACAGTGTGCATTTGACGGTTAATAGTAAACGGTGTAGGTGGTGGCCGTTCCATGCAATTAACATGCAATAAAAGGAGAAAATGCTGCGGGAAAACTTCCATGGGACCACTTAATTAAAATGGGCGAAGGACATCACTTGCAAAACTGATAATACGGCTCTGCCGCACACAGTTGAGACACGTTTTATTGATGGCATAAAAAAAAATGGCGATGGTTTAGCTCTGGTTAACATGGAGTGACGCGATAGCTACAGCTGGCTGAGGGAGAACTTGGTCACGTGACCAACCACGTGACGAACCACGTGATCAGCCACGGTGCCGCGCCGCCGGCAGCTGCTCTGCACCACGTGGCCAACAACGTGACAGCGTGGCGGCGCCGCCACGCTGAAGGCTCAAAGTGCGACCGTAATGTAGCTATCGCTACAAAAAATATGTATGATGTCTGGGTATCTACTGCTTGGTTTATTGCATCAACTGAGCTGGCTTTGTGACCACAGCGTTCGTATGTTGAGTTTGAGCAGGTTCTGTGTCGGCCTCGGCGGCCGCAGTAATTTATTGCAGGAAAATGGAAAACTATACCGCGCACTGAGATTTATATACACGTGAAAGAGCATCAGGGCCTGCACAATGTAACAATTAATTGTTATTTCGTTCAATTTAATTTACTTGGTCCGCTGTAATTTACAAATTTCCTTTCTATTATGTTTAGTTTTTTTTTATTTACTCTTTCCGATTCGCTCAAGGCAGCCCCGCCCCACTTGATCAGCGTGATTGGCTCATTCCAGTCATATCGAGAACGTGGAACGGTTTGAGCCAATCACAAAATGAGAGAAAAGAAAAACGGAACAGAATAGGAAGAGAATCAGCGTATTACCGCGTACGAATTGGTCGAAATTAACACGGAGCTTCCACTGTTGTGTACCTCAAAGCCCAGAGCGGTGTCACTTTACACTGGTATGTCATGTGATATGGTAACACAAGTAGAACACGTGATCGGGTAATATGCTATTGTGGTCAAGCTGAGTCGCTGATGGGACTCATTAACGCTATCGCGTCACACGCTTAAAGGCGCAGCTTAACCGTCCTCCAAATTTTTTGCTGCAACTAATCCAATAAAGATAACGGACTGGGTTTTTCGTCAGCCTTTATTTTCTATAGTAGTATCCAACGGACGCTAAGGGCAGCGACGTTTCAAGCGTTTGTTTCAAAACTATATTCAAACTACAACGACGAAAATTTAGCGCCGTTTTCAGTAAACATGATCTTTTAAGAATATACAGCACAGATCGCTCGAACAGGAACAAATACAGCAGCAGGGAATACGATTTCCTTAAGTTAGCGCATTCTTTTTCGAAACAAATAGCAGAGTGGTCCAAAACTGATATTTTTCACAACATGGTTGCCCCATCTAACGCTGCAGGGCTATAAGCTAATGCGTTCACACGCACGTAACATGCACTTGGCGCCGTAACTTAGCGGTCTGAAGCTATACAGCACCAATAAAGGCGGTCTGAGATTGAACCTTAACTATCATCATGCTTTTTTTACAAAAAAAAAATGCAGCCGTTAGTATCTTGTCATGCACCACGTGGTGGACAAATAGGCGAACTAGACCACTGCTCCGAATTCCTAGACCTTAAATTTGAAATTAGAGTAACACTTTTTAAATTAATTTCTCCGCAAGTTCAACTGACCAGTGGAGTGCCATAGCGCAGCGGAGCTATTCGCTCTCTTTAAACCAGCTTTTATCAGTGTTTCTGTGACATTATAGTTATACAAAACTCTGCTGCCCTCCCACAAGGCTCCCTCCCTACGGCCGCAGTATCTAGAGATAAAGAAAAAGGCGGACGATTTGGCGTGGTTAGACCTAATGCAGATTAGGTGGGCTAGCACTTCGGTTTCATTCGAGGTTTGGTTTTCTATCGATTAAGCAGGCTTCAGACTGAGATCGGCGAAATTGGACTTAAGCTCTGCCTTAAGGGTATGGCGCGATAGCTTTAATGGATTAACGCATATACACGATGTTTCACCTGAGACTTCACACAATTTCAAAAATTAGGAGAGCGCTTTCTTCGCCATAGCATTGTAGTACATCAGAATACAGCTCAGACGTGCTAAGTAGCATGATGGTTAACTAATATTGAGCAGTTAACTTTTTAGCTATTACTGATAGGCTGCTTAATTACTGAACGGTGTGTAGTTAAATGTAATTAATATCCACACCAGGTTTTAGAATTTCAAAAACGCTTTTACCTTCGACGCTGTGGCCCGACAAATTCTGGCTATTTCGACTAGTTACGTGAACTGGAGAGGTTGCTTTGCCTGCAAGCTTCTCGAAAGCACATGGGTTTTGGCGTTGTGTAGCCAAAATTTGTTGGGCCACAAAGTCGAGGGTCGATCGGGTCATAGGAGAGCAATTAAGAGAGCCTGTGCTTCGACCTAATGGGTCATAGGTTCTGGTCGCGGCAGTGTCGTCATTTCGTCGTGTCTTCTGGCCGGGGCGGGGGACGGGGCTGGGGTGAGCGGCGAGGTCTGTTCATGTCTGGCGGGCTGGGTCACAGCCGGGCGGTGCGGACCAGGTTCGCACCGCCGATGGCCAGGGCAGGCGCAGTACGCTGAAGTTGCGGCACCAGGATGCCGATGAATACCGCGCACCTCACATCAAATGGTGCCTGCCAGGTGTGCAATTAGAACACATGGCGCGAGAGGCTGCGGCGATGGCAGAGTAGGCTACGATATCGGAAAACGCCCCATTAGTTCGAATCCGGCTTTTGGCTATATTGCACTGGAGTTTTTTCAGTATGATACCATTCGGATGGAAAATTTTGGAAGCTTTCGGTCAAGTCCGGCTTCTTGTTAGGCATCAAATATGTAGTGGTTTCCGGACTGGGTTCTTCATTGTTTGTCGAGGATAGGAGCTAAAGAATTCCAGCCTTAAAATTCTTCCCACCGAGATACTAAGCCTTGGATGTGTTCCTTAAGCATAGGTTTATGTTCCTTCTTGTTCATTTACTACGAACAGCAAAAACACAGGCTCGTCCGGCGAGCGTCCATTTTTGCACGTCATACCCTTCAAGACGAAAAAACTCGCCTCGAAAGGCTTAAAAGACCCATTTCCCGAGCATTTCACCCTAAATAAGCCGAGCACCAGACCAGGGGAAAGCTTGTACCCATCGTATCACCGGTGGGTACCCGGCGGCACTGGGGATCGAACAACGTCCGAAAGGCTAAGCCTTAGGCGTCCCGCCTAAGGCGGAGCCGCGTCGGCAGCGCAACGTGCAAATGTAGTTTGCTTGACGGCAATGAAATACTGGCCAATCGCCCAGGGCTGTCTTTGCGCGAAGGGCGTCCCAGGCACTGTCAAGCCTACAGCACTTATGACCTCCTCTCTCCAGCGGCTGGTCTCAGAGCCGGCTTCTATGCAAACCATTTTCTAGCTTTGTAATGTGCACTGGCTTCCTCTCTCGCTGTCGATCGATCCGGTCCTGGATGACCAGTGAAATCTGGTGGACCGGGACAGGCTGACGGCAGCCGCTGCAGGAGTCCTGGTCTAGGGACTCCTCCCAGACGGTGAAAACTTATTAGACCCAGTAAATATTTTTAAACGTCATCATTGCCCCCACCACCAGTAAAAAGCATAGTAATTTTAGCAATAATAACAGTATAGTAGCGCTAATAAGCAGCAAGCATAGTAATACTTGCTGGGGAGCTAGTTGTTGCATATTTTCGCAAAGGACTTAAGGTCAAAGCAGAAAGCACACCGTAAGAGAGACGGGACTATACGCCTGTCCCGTTTCTCTTACTGTGTGCTGTTGAATGCGCTAAGTACTCTGACGAAAAGCAGCAAGCAGCATAGGACTATGCTGAACTTCATTTGATCTGCAAGTCTGTTTCCAGTCATACATATAGCAATTTTATTTTTATGCTCCGAGGAAATAAATACAGGACCATTCGTTGTCTGGTTTTATTTTTTTCCAAAATTTAGGGGGTAAAAATTTAGCTATAGATTTCGAGCTCAAATTTGGGTACAAGTCGAGTTATTTGGCACGAAGACCCATAATTCTGTTTTTTTTTTATTTCCGGGTCACTTTTTTTGCAGCAGCACACAATATGCGATTAGCACTCGTTTTGGAGAGGGACATAAAATACCGTCTCTCTTGGTCATTATTTTCAGAAACATTATAGATATATAAGATGCACTGCCAAATAAGATATTTGTTTTTTTTTTCTTATTTATTAATATCATTTTGTTGCGTACATTACCACCTTCTACGGAGCACTTCCGTGTCTATGCACAGTCTTTGTATACTGCGAAGACATCCATTCAACATCAAAGCTGCCATTTTACGCGCACACGAACCGTGAAGCAGTATGTCGTTAGCCTGGGCGACGCTTTGTACAGTATCGCCAATACGACATCTGTTCAGTGCAGGGTTTTGGCGTCTGGCTTAGTCCTAAAATGCACTTTTCTAACTCATCCTCAGATCAAGCCGCCTCATGTATAGCAAGCTTCAAGAGAGGTTGAACTGATCAGTCAACCAAAAAACGTCTCGCTGGAATAAGCACATGATATCCGGTATTTTCACGCGGTGTCTTCATTTATCGAAGCACCTTCAGGTGCCAGTTGGTGAAGGGTTTCATGAAAGAAAACTGCGTGTCTTGCGTGTGTCCTGTTTGCTACTTTCCTCCGTCCTGCCCTGCAGCGAAATTTTCTTTCTTGGGGTCTTCATATATGCACTGCCAAACTATACCCTCTAAACCCTTATAAAAATGGTCTATAGCCAGTCCATAGACTTCTTATAGAGTCTATTGCCTTCCTATGGATATTGCTTTATGTCTATTCATAGTCTATAGACTGTCTATAGACAAAATTCTACTAAAAGTGTGTGGCCATAAATCTATAGACTGTTTACAGACTGTCTATAGGATTTGTATTGCCTGTATACTGTTCTGTAGGGTTTGCCTATAGACTTTATAGACATAAGTCTATGGACAGTCTATAGACTCTCTACAGAAATTTTTGTAAGGGAAGAAGGCGCATTTTCGGGTATCAGTCGAGTATAGCCTGTTTTTTAAGGAATGTGTGCAAAACTAGGGTAAAAATCGGCAGTATCCCTTTAACTTGGCTAACCCTGGAATTCAGCGAAAAGCAAGCACGCTTGCTAAGCGTCTGAGGCTCGTCCATGGCAGCTCCGCTATAGGCTCGCGACAGCCGTTCTATATATACCCACATGACCACGCGACTATGAAGTGGTATCGCATGGTCTTAAGACACCCCGATCGGATGTCATCACGTGGCTTCACATTACCCCATCGGATGTTCTTAAAGTCAAAGGTCAACCCAAAGGTCACCCAATGTCAAAGGTCAAAGGTCAGAGATCAACTAAATGTTATGGGTCAAGGTCAGAGGTCAAGGATTCGGCACCATAACTGTACCACATATGCTCATACACGTCTAACATGGTTGGGCTGAAAGTAGTTCAAGGTCATTCTCCGGCCTACACGACGACTGCTTTACCTAGCGCAGTGAAGCTTTTCGCTTCAAAAACAGGCCTTACCTGAAAATCAAGGGACCCGAAAATACCACCTAACAAAACGCAATAATGAGCTGAGATGCTTGAATCATGGCGCAGGCCAGAGTTAGTTTTTTCTTTAGTTAGTTACGGCGGAATACAAATATTTTCGACAACTTGAAAAAAAAAATTAGTGGTAAACTCCTACATTTTTTTTCCGCTTCGAGTTTCTGCTTGCAACTCTTGTAAACCTGAACTTGCATGACGGAGTTCTTCAATTTCTCTTCTTTTTTTTCCCAGTGTTAATATTTTAACGTTGGATAATGAGGCAATGAAGATTTGTCTTTCTCTTTCGCTCTTGGAACTGAGTCAGCTTGCAAATTTAGATTCCTGCAGTTGTCTTGTGTATATGTTTACAGAATGTGTCGCTCAAATAATGAAGCCTGGTGCGTTTAATATTCATTAATTTTTCAATTTCTACTGACAGATTTCATTTTGCTAAACAACAAAGACTAGCCACTTTGGCTTTTGAGTTCTTGAGAGTGCTGTTCTCTTTTTATTGACCGGCCAGTGTTTCTATTTGTACTGCCTGTATAGCGCATCTTTGTTGCCCAGATGATTGTGTTCAACTATTGCTTCTCACGAGTGATCCGTCTGTCGCCTTCGAGTGTGTCATGTCCAGCTTTCGCGGGCAAAAATTTTGAAAATTAGGAAGTTGTAAGACACTCTTATGTAAATATTGAAGTTAATGATCCATAATTGTGATATGTAGGAAAATCTTTCTTTTAAACTGTTTCCATCGATCGCATCGAACAGTTTAGACTGCCACAAAAAACCAATGGGGAACGCCTTTGACGATAGCCAAAACGTGAATAGAAAAATACAAGACTATAGCCGGGTGACCTGCGCAAATATTTATTGTTCTAGTGAAATCTTACATTATATTAAAAAATTGCGTTCATAAGCGGTTTCTTGCCTCAAAAAGGATTTTGTCCAGAATTGCTGGCTATAAAACAACGAGATTGTTTCTTAGCCTTGGTATTCCGTTGTTTATTTTTTCCAAGAGGGCATTATTCTTTCCACGCAAGCATATGAAAGCATCCTTGTCACAGCTCATGACCATTATACCAGCGTAGCCCTCTTTTCTGACGAATTCGACCTGAAATACAAAAAGCGTTAAGTATTGTACAAGAAGGGCCGAAGTGCGTAGGCTAATGGTTGCTCAATCTTTGCAAATGACGCACAAAAAACAAAAAAAAAACACCCTAGGACGTCTTTTTGGTATTTCTGTGCAAAATCCAGAAATTTTCGGAAGGAGGAAACCCTAACTTCCTAACTTTTCTCTCTGTCTTAGTTAAAGCTTTAGCTCTAAAGCTTCGAACTTTTTCAAGAGTGGTGCAAGAATCGGTTGAGGCTTTCGCCAAGCAGTCGGGCCTTTTGGAACTGCCTGTAACCCACCTCAACTGATCCTTCATCTCTCTTTAGGCCTAAGAGCCACCCCATCCTGAATGCCTCCTCACTGTACTTGCTTAGAGACATTGTGAGAGTGTAATCAATTATGCTAATCACTCTTAACTACCGCTTTACTGTTCAGATCTCGTGCAATACCTTTCTACGTAGCTATTTATAAAAAAAACAATAAAATTTTTCAACGTAATCACCTTGTGGGCAATGCTCTCTAGGTCCTCGTGGACCTCCAAGTCCTCTCCGTTTGTTGCGTACAGACACAAGCCTTCTTTGTCAATGTGCCGTATCCACATCGGCTTAAGCAACTCGACGTTCCTGCAAGCCTGAAACCAAATCAACAGATCGAGTTTCAGCCGCCAGCAGCGAATCGCTATTTCTAATGTTTTAGGAACACAAGAACCGGTGACTGACACTACGGGACAGCTCACTCGTCCGCAATAAATCTAATTAAATACAGTTATTTCAAACGCAGAGTACACACCATACATACTTCACGTGCGGTATTTCGCGAGACATGACGCACCTATGCACAACAGATGCACCCAATGCCAAGAACACTGTAGAGCAGATATACCACATCTTGTATGGACTTGTTCATCTTTCTCGCGAGGGAGCCCCGAAATTCAGCACATACCGCATGACGACGTGGCCACACTAGCAGATCAGATGCGAGCAAGAACCGCAGCACAACCTGCCATCGCTGCATGCGGTTGTGAGAGCGGCCTGCTTCGAGTAGTGTAAGAGAGGTCGCACTCCTCAGACCGTGCCACAGTTTGTGGCGAAAGCGAAGCAATTTTGCCATTTTCATGAGAACCGCATGGAAGTTAATGCTGACAATTCTAGACTTTTTGCTTCATTGGTGTCCAACATTTCGGAGGTATACGACGCTGGCATAGAAAAAGTCGTAAAGCTTCTTTCTCTATAGCACCGGGCTCTCTTACCAAACGGCTGCTTTGATTATTTTGCTTGAGGATGCTTGGGTCGATAAGGCATGAGCACTCGTTCTTTTTACCTTCTTCGGTATAAATCATTAGGTTTTTTTTGGTGTTCCGAGTACACGAAAGATTTTTTTAGCAACATGTTTTGGCGCTGTGTTCATACGCAAGCGGTTTCTAATAGCGAACGCTAAATTATATAAAAGGAACCTGAAAAGTTTTTGCAACACGCGTCAAACGATGGTTGAACGTTGTTACAAGTTAAGGCTTGTTGAGACGTGTGCGCATGAAGTGAAGTCGGCAGGACAAGTGTTGGATATTAGGAGCTCGTCACAGAAAACAAGACGAAATGTCGTCTAGATTAGAAACAGAATAGCGGAAAACTAAAAGCTTTAACTTTGCATGTGGTTTTACTGCTAATCAGTGCTTGGAGGAATTAAACCCCTTCCTGATGGATGATAGTCCTCATCGTACGGCGGTAATCAGTTGGTATCTTGAGCTCCAGAGGGGAGATTAGATTTGAGGGATTATCTGAAACCGAGATGCCCATTTTCGCATGTAACAGAAGAAACATAGCTGCTTTCAAGAGGATCCTAGAGTCGACCATGCAGCATGGGACTTATCTCTAGATAGAAGAGTGCCTGAATTTTGGTTAGGTTTATTTTATGGGGGTTTAACGTTCCAAAGCGGCCCAGGCTATGAGAGACGCCGTAGTGAAGGGCTCCAGAAATTTCGACCACCTGGGGTTCTTTAACGTGCACTGATATCGCACAGTACACGGGCCTCTAGAATTTCGCCTCCATCGAAATTCAACCGACGCGGCCGGGATCAAACGCGCGTCATTCGGGCCAGCAGCCGAGCGCCATAACCACTCAGCCACCGCGGCGGCTGGTGCCTGAATTCTGCTGCGTCGACAGTTCATGCCACTCTGTACAGACCCATCAAACCCGTCAAGTGAAATCAGTTTTCTTTTTTGAGTGCCCAGTCTCTAAACCAAGAGACGAATAAGCTCGACGATTTTCGTGGTGTAGCGAGATGCTCATAAACATTCAAAAATGTGACCTCATATGAATAGCTTCGTAAGAGGCAACGAAACCTGACTCTCAATATCTGCCAGTAAAAAAAAAAGAGAAAGCGAGTAAAAAATGGTTTTCTCGTTTTTATTTTTTTTTACTGGCAGATGTGAAGTGCTAGGGCTTGGAAAAAAGTCACCGCAAAGTAGACACCAAACAGCGTCTAGATAAAGTTGATCACGCTCTCGAAAAAGAAGAAATATCGTCGATGGTTAAAGAAAATAATGTTTTTTTTTTTCCGTGATGACAACCTTGTCTGTGGATTGAAAGTCAGCACCGAATATTTGGCTAGTACAGGGTCGAATTTACTGAAGCATCTTAAGTGCGGTATACAGACCTCACTCTATGCAACTTCGCGCTGTTCTCTTGCGCAGAGAACAGCCTAAAAGAGAGGATTTTCAAACGACAAGAACCTCCCTGGTGACCGGTGGGCTCAGCCCCATGAGCAGAGCAAGAAAGTATTGCCACGACGATTGCTTTTGAGGAATGAAATGCTGCATATATTATGGAGAAAAATATTACAAAATTAGAAAATAAACGTTTATTTCAATACACCCCTACCATTCGTTCAACCTCCAACGTCATGGTTAACGCCAGGAACACCTTAGCTTCAAGCAGATGGTTTTATGTGAGAAAAAAAAAAATTGACGATGGCCTAGCTCAGGCCAGGATATACGTAGCGAAAACGCGGCGGCATCTGGTTCGGAAGAGTTAATATATGAATAGCGCGCATTCACTAACGCGCCGTTGTAACGGAGTGGTAGCGTCTCCGCCTCAAACACCAAAGGCCTTGGTTCGATTCCCAGCCCCGACACGGTGTTTTTTTTTTATCTCGTGAGTGTGCGGGTTTGAGTGGCTCCAGCCACCAACCACGTGGTTGCTCACGTGGTGCGGAACAGCTGCCGGCGGCGCGGCGCAGTGACTGGTCACGTGGTGCAGTGCGACCACGGTGGAAATGCGAGCACGGGCGAGTTCGTGATCAATGTAGCTTTCGCTGCAAAACTAAGCCATCTGAGAGATCGCAGTTACCCAGCCCTAACTGAGAGACGTGCTGACCATCGTGCTCACCTCTAAATAGGCTGGCATGTCGTCCCTGAAGAGGAAGGCGCACCACTGCGGCTTGTTGTGGATGTCGATGGGGGCGTGCAGCCCGGTCTTGTCCGCGCTGGCCAGCCTGTACACGCACCCGTAGAAGGCCACGCCCAGCACCAACTTCCGCTTCAAAGCGCCGCGATCGAGCAGCGCCTGAAGACCTCGCTCCTGGACAGCGGGACAGGAGGAAAAAATAAGTTTCCTACGAGACTCTTGCTGCTTGGGTAGTTGCCGCATAGTTACCACCGCCTAGAGAAAAACCTAGAGGTGTCCTTTTCCATTAGATTTTTTTTTTTTGGGGGGGGGGGATTGTGGTTGAAAGCATTTGTTCGTGGACAAATATTGAATTCGAGACAATGAATTCACGGATTTCCGTCAGCTGCCAGACGAACAGCAAAGGCTGCAGGGGAGGCTTGCAACTATTAAACTAATGCACTTCAATACTAATACTTTCTATGCTAGATCTCGAAAAAATGAAATTGCTTACTATACTACAACATAAATCTCAATAATAAAGCAGGAGGAATAGAGAATATTAACGAAGATTAGCGAAGAAAACTGTGCTACATGGTACAGGTTCATAGTTTCCAACTGGGCGGCGGACAAACAGATTTTGCAGTGTTTGTCCACCGCGCTGTTGTCAACAATGCAGAAAATGTAACAATGTTTGGCGATGATTGCCATGAATGCCATGGCTATCATTCGAGAAAATGTGAAATGTCATGACAAGATTTGAAGAAAAACTGCAAAAATGGCTTGTAAATGTCGCTTAAGCCTTGTTGCAACACATGGACAAAGTTTATACAGTGCTAGAATAAATTTTTGGATAGGCCAAGTCATTTGTGCGTTCAGTTCGACTACCTAACACCAACGCATGTCTTTTTAATATTGAATTCTTATTGAATGCTTTGCATTTGTCAGCAGAAATGCTGACCAGAATTATCGGCAAAAATTATGAACAATACATGTGCTTTTAACTACAAAATTGGGAACGTACCTATTATTCTTTGTGGTATCTCTAAATAATCCGTTACTGCTTACAGATTAAGCTATAGCGGTTATTCTGGGAGACAATATGGCAAAGTCGTGGAGGCATATTGAGAAATCAATGCAGAGCCGAAAACGTGCAGTACAAGGAAAAGAGAAACAATTCTTGCTGCAGACATGCCCATTTCATGTGATTTACACTAATAACATGTTGTATTAAGATATGTTGCCTGTACCATGTGCATTTTTTACCATATATTTCGCCGGGAAACTAATTATATTGAAAAACTAGGGAGAAGAGATAATTTCTTTTACGTGAAGCTTTTCTGCTCTGCGAGCATTCTCGATTTTTCTTGGCACTCACCACATTCAACTCTGTGAGGTTGGATCTGTAGATTGCTCTGCCATGGAGTACACTGGGAATATCCGTTGTATTCCAGACGCCTCTGAGGTCGTAACCAATGACGTTCATCCAGTCCAGGTATCTAAATGATTATTATAATACACGTACATTGTAAAAATTTGTCACTTGCGCAGTCCTGCTACACTCCCGAATAAAATCACATGTGTATAAGTCACCCTAACTGTTCTACAGAGAGGGGAAAGGCACGAGTTATTGAGGCTGAACTTGATGCATGCATTGACCTCAAAGTGTACTTGCAGGTCACCGCGGTGCAGGATGTCTGTATACATATTTTATGGGTGCGTGTGTACATCGGTGCGTGATATAAGGCTCTAACATGCGAGTGAGCTCTGCATCCTGTTTAGTCTTACTTCAGTATTGCCTAGTTTTTGCCGGGCCGTTTTTTGCACACATACGAAAGCACGCATTCGCTTAAGTGTTCCGTTCCACAAATTCCTCAGACACTATAAATAAAACGCTGCAAGATATAACTGAAGGAGCGGCGATGCAGTTTAACAAAGGGAGATAACAAAGAAAAATTTTATCACAAGAACCATCTTTTAAATCCTGTCCCGTATCCCAATTTTTAACTATTTTTATAAATCGTCCCGAGTGAGGTGTCGTGTGGTGCTATTGATTGTTTCTTGTTCTCACTGGCTTAACGCAGAATAGTGACAACGAGTGCCGGTGTGGGTAAGCTACAGTTGCAAAGCAATCAACTCGTCTACGGCTCATTGAACCAAAGCCAGAAACTGGCACGCCTTAAAGCTGTGTTCAGCATGCAGGAGGTCGAGGGTGCGATACGCACTGCCTCCGGGCATCCACTGGTTTCGTATGGGTGCAAGCTTTCTCCCAGCTTGGTGCTCGGCTTCTATGGGGTGAATAGATTGGAAAATGGGCTTTTGACCTCACCTTGTGTAACGACACTACTTTGTGTCATGGCGCTCCTTGGCCAAGTTTGCGCTTGCGCCGATAAAGGTCATCTTAAAGCTATGCTGAAAGTGTCGGTAGTAAAGGAATATTTTTAAACAGATGTTACCGCCACCATCCACTCATGCGTTTATATTCATGAGCGAAAAAAATGGCGTTCCTGGGGGTAGAAGTTACGTTTTAGACTTTATGAACTTAGCCTAATAATTTAATGGTGCTGGGGTCCCCTTGCCGGCGCAGAATAGTGAGTGGTATAAAGAAACAAGCAAGAAATTCTTATTGTCTTTCGATCATTCCATGCCAGAAAGGTTTAAGATTGTCGGTACTCTATACATGGAGTAATCTTGAAAGATGCGTGCCTGTCGATGGCGGGTATGTCGTATCCGGCGTCCAGCATGCTCTCATTGAGGGGCACTCCTGCCGTGAGGATGAGTTTGGGTCCTTTGAAGGCAGCGTATAGTTCCTGCGTGAGAAGTGAGGTTATCGTCGAAGCAGGATTGAGTTTTTTTTTCTGTCGTTGTTCGCTGAATAGAAATCGATGCATCATGGTGCAGAAACGAGATGTTAACTTAGCTATGAAGATACATTGCCACGATTGGAAAGTACTTGTACTTGCAGGTTATCGATATGAGGCAAACGAAAATAGTGTTCGCGACAAGAAAAACATTTTTTTTTGGTTAAGAAGAAACTAGTAATTGCTGAGCGGTTGAGACATAAAGGGATCGGCAATCAAAATTTAGAGGCCCTAGCGTAAAAAAACGCGTGTACCATCCCAACTGTCTGACTGCCAGTAATTGCAATGAAAAAAAAAAAAGAACACTGCACTTTTTGTTAAACTGCATTTGTGAAAACAATATTTTACTTTACAAAGTCAGGAGTATTTACTAAAGATTCTTAATTTAAAACGCATTTCAATGTGAGCAAACGTATTATTATTATTATTTTACCACTGGGCGGTCTTTGCTTCTAAACAAAATAACGTTGAAGCGGGTGGCGTTCCGCGAGCTTGCACCAAATTTAACGAGTCTGGCGCGGATGTGGTTAAGGCGTTCGGTTACACATTAAAGGGAAGCTGAAACAGCTTTCAAATCGCATGAAACGCTGTGGTTGGGAAAAAGGACCTTGAAAATCATGTGTGTAAATTTTTTCTCGATTGTATCCGCAAAAAGAGCTGCAGTCGCTTCTTAAAAACCCGCTGCCGACACGCCCTCGTCGCTTCCAGAAGCGCCGGGTGGGGGGACGGCAGAGAGGGAGAACTGGCGGAAGTGACGCCATTCACGGATGGTCGGCCGGCCGTCTGGCTGTGCTTGCTCCGCTGCGGCCCGCGCTTCGGTGAACGACAGATCAATGTAACCTTCCGCCAGTGCCGTTTTCTTTCTCTCGCTCGGGTGTTCTGTGTAATGCTTGAAGCCTGTCTATAAACCAGTTTTGGCATGGTACATCTTTCTAACAGCGCTCAGAGCACAGCTTGGTAGAATGCATCGGTTGTTCTCCCCCAGCCTCTTCCACGTTAATCAGTCAAACTGGCGGTACTCAGCATACCGAAACTGCCTGCACAGAATATGTGCTTGAATATTTCTCTTTTCGTAATATTACTTCCTCACCTGTTAGTAAATTTTTTGCCTTTCCGAGCTGGTTCACATCCATGCTGAGCTAAAGCCACTTCCAGCGCTGCCATACTGAGCCACACAGTATTTAACTCTTTTGAGCTCGTTACGCACTGTGTGCCTTTTTTCTTTTTCCTGATTTCTTGCACCTCCTGGCAGCACAAGCAATACTCTTAATCTTTCATCAGCGCGCAGCACATGAAGTTGCACCTAATTGAACAAAAATCCTATTGTATCAACCTAGTATACTTGAGCAATGCAAACATTTGCATTCATGAACGCTTGGTCATGGCTGACGATCAAGAATGGCACCAGAATTCATGCAAATGTGTCCTTGAGTCAGAACGGCAAAGTCGTCGAGCCGCGATGCGCATATATCTGCCACAAGTAATTGTGCTTGTTGTCTCGATACGCAACAACAGCAACTATATCTCGCAGCACACTAGTTTTGACAAGCAGCACTGCGAGCTCCGAAACGCAGCCACAGTTATTGTTCAAAAGCGTGTTAAGCATGCAAAAAAAAGAGAAACAACGTACGGGGGTAAGTGCTGATGTTTCTTGGTTTAACCGTAGCCCGAAAATGTGACAGAAGGTATAGCGCGCACGAGAGCATCCTCCGTCGTCTGGTCTCTTCGCGCTCTGGTATAGCAGTGAACCCACTCCAACTAATCCAGTTTGGCATTCTTTTGCGCTTCTAAGAGGCTAGCGGGTGTAATTAGGCACATCACTATAAATAAATGTACAAACAAATGCTTTATCTTGCTGTACTCGTGTAAGCATGACTGTAATCTGAATTCGATCATGTTTACAGGCGTTACAAGAAGTTGGCGGCCAGGATTTTATGCAGAAACGGTACACAGCGACGTTTCGACGCAATTTACGTTTTTTTAATTGCCATTTGCATATGCACCTGCACAAAAGATATGCACGCGCATGCACCTACGAAAAACATACGTGTCGGTCTAACGCCGTGGTGGCTCAGTGGACATGGCGCTCGTCTGCTGACCCGAAAAACGCGGGTTCGATCCCGGTGATTCGATGAGCGAAATTCTAGAGGCCCGTGTACTGTGCGATGTCACTGCACGTTAAGGAACCCCAGGCGGTCGAAATTTCCGGAGCCCTTCACTACGGCGTCCCTCACAGCATGAGTCGCTTCGGGTCGTTAAACCAGCATAAATGAAAACAAATCGAGATTTCCAACTCGTGAAAATGTCGCGACTTGACTTTCGCTAACGGCGCACTCCGCAGCGTCGTTGGTTCCGCCGTTTTCTGAAGCTGCTGATGGCTCGAATATGCATGGTGAGAGTGCAAACTGTTCAACACTGCTGGAATTATCCATGCTTTCCAAAACGGAATTCTTAAGCCAGCTGAAGCAACGCGCTACGCAACAACGCCGCTAGTGCTGGCCGGAGATCCCCGTGGATGACATCAAGACGGTCCCAGCCAATCGCGGGAAACAGCGGCGTTCGCTCGGTGCCCCTGGAGCGATGGGGCACGTTTTCTTCTAAAAAAAAAAAAGCTGTTTCCGTGCATTTCCTTTGTTTTTGAATAAGAGTTTCTTTTTCAGCAGACTAAAAACTATGCAATGCCGCAGGGAACCAATTTTTTCGAAATGTGCTTCAGCTTCCCTTAAATATATGTTGAGTGACGAAGGGAGTGCACGTATGACACGCGCAAGTTAATGTCAAATCTCGCTGAATCACTCTGCCAATCTGTATACAATTTCGCAAATCGTGCTTCTGGACGAGTTACGTTTCCAGGGTTACCAATTTTTTAGCGAAATTCGTCCATCGCCTCTATTTGTCCTGTGTCTTTAACTCTATAGAACTAAT
>NC_135499.1:179629028-179771528 GCF_052857255.1 Amblyomma americanum
TGTTCAAGAAAACAGTTCTTTTAAATATATCTGAGGAAAAGATTCTTGCACACCATATGCTCCCGTTCGTGATCTTCGCACCCGTGGTCTCTTTATATTTCCTAGAATGCGTACTAGATATACAAGCCCCTCGTAAGTATTATCCGCCACTAGATCTTGCCCCAAGCACCTAAAGAAGCATTTTCTCTCCCCACTGGCAATAAAACGAATGTGTTCCTTGTTAAGATACGCTGTTAACTTGAGTATTTTGTTTCCCTGCTTGTATTTTTCTTTTTCGTTTTTTTTTACAAACTTGCTTCCCTTCCTCTTTTCTTTCCTTGATCATTTCTTTTGCGCTGTCTGTTTTTGTTGCAGTATATGCCTGTAGCGTAATTTGCTGCCAGGTGCTGCCATTCAAGCCATTTGAGGCTTCGGCAGGCCAGCGTTTGTATTCCTGTACGGGAAAAAACAATACAATTACTATTACAATTATTCATCCGGTTTGGTTTATGGGGTTTGAAGTCCCAAAGCGGCTCAGATTACGAGGCACGCCGTAGTGAAGGGCTCCGGAAATTTCGGCCACCAGGGGTTCTTTAATGAGCACTGACATCGCACAGTACACGGGCCTCTAGAATTTCGACTTCATCGAAATTCAGCCACCGCGGTCGGGAATGATTAAGGGTCCTTCCTGCGTCTTTCGGGTCAGCAGCCGAGCGCCATAACCACTGAGCCACCGCGGCGGCCAATAATTATTGTAGCGATCGCTACATTGCGGTAGCATTTCGAGCCTTCAGCGTGGAGGCGCCGCCACCCTGTGGGTGCGCTGGGACGCCGTGGCTGCGCCGCCACGCTCGCACGTGGTTGGCCACGTGGTGCAGAGTAGCTGTCGGCGGCGCGGCGCCGTTGCCCACGTGACCAAGTTCCACTCGGCCAGCTGTAGCTATCGCGTCACTCCAGGTTTAACCAGAGCTAAACCAACGCCAATTTTTTTTCCATCCTTCTACAACCCGAGCGCCGCGACAGTTTGAGCCGGACGCTGAGGCTCTTAGGTCGTTATGAATTTGCCGTGCTCGAACAAACGCTCCAGCTATGCATCACAAAAGGTCTCCTTTCAGCGAAAGTTGCTTTACCCAGCTATTCCTAACGCACTGACTTGTGATGAAATTTTTAAAAAAGTCGCTTCCCATCTTGCGCACCTGGAAATAGTACTTGTTATTCCTGTAGATTCTTTGTCGTGTCATCCGAAGAGTGCACGGGGATTTTGGAAGTATTTCTGCTAAAGTAAGTTTCAAAACCTGGAATAGTAGTTAAACCAACTCTTGTGAATTGATAGTGGGCTTAGGCATTGTTTAGAATCTGACGGCTTTTAACTTCAAGGCTGATAAATAAAGGCGTTCAGGCCAGGCACGGAAGTCAGCTTCAGCCAGACTATAGCGTCAAGTCCCACATGCCCCACCATGCACTGCAATGCGCGTGTTCAATCTTACGGTGCAGCTTCTAGTGCTATCAGTTCCCATTCAAAATAAACTAGAAGCACGTGGGCTTCTAGAAACCTTAGTAACGCCTCGAGGTTTACGATACACTAATGACTAAGCGCCCTATTGGCTAAAGGGTTACCCCCAAAAGGGGAGACAACTGCAGATTACGTGTGACAAAGCGATAACGTAGCCGCTCCTAATAGGCATCCATGTCATATACACTTATAGTATGACCATCTCCCATAGACACTCATGCATGTATTGATTGATGGCTCGACTCTCATACGATGGTTGCGCCAGTTGTGATTAGCAGTTTCGTGCTAGATCTCAAGCACTTTCTAACGCGTAAACTCCTGCACTTGTCCGACAGTTTCGTGGCCCCAGTTGTTGCCAGACGCCCATGAATGAACTGGTTTACGGTTAGACTTCCAACCAATTGAAACGGAAGGTGAAGCTACTGGTTCGGTACTAGATGTCACGCTGATTCAATGGAGTCAGTTCCGGACTTGTGCTAGAATTTGGGGGCCCACAACGTTTGCCCCGGAAACTGCCGCCTCACTGAGTGTGACAGCGACAAAACAACATAGCCAGGAAAACACCTCAAATAACAATAGGCGCGATGATGACATCAGGGAAAGGTTTCATCTTCTGCCCGTGCGGGTGTAATCACTCCCTCAACTCTGATATGATTCGTCGAGGTATGCCGTTTAATATATGCAATAAATTAAATAAATTTCGGTAAAGGTAAGGAAGTAGCGCAAGCAGTCAAGCGGTGACACGATTGCGCAGACCATCGCGGGTGAAAAATGGTGCCAAGGCTGAGCCCACCGGAGTATACGACGAACCACGACAAGTGTCATCGGGCAAGACGACGCAACTCAAAGGTGGCGACCCAGCCTGAGAAGTGAGTGCGGCGACACCCCCGGGCACATCAGGCGCCTTCCGACTGCGCATCCTCCCGCGTCAGCTGTCAACACTACATCCTAGAAGGAGATGCGCCCTCATTCCTGGTGAGGGTGGCGCAGGTAGGCCGCCGAGAGCAGCCCCCGTAGCCGCCGCGCTCAGCCGGACATCATCGGAAGCCGTGACCGCGCAAAAGCTTACGCGATGGGCACGGGCAGCTACGCTGCGCGCAAATATGTGCCCAACCCTTTAGAAGCGCGCGCGTGCGCGCGCTCGCGCCATTGCCGAGCTAGTTCAGCCCACGAGGAAAGCTCACGGTCTCGTTGAGCGCCCGCATCCGTTCGTCAGTGCGCTCGAGCCGTGCCTCTCTCGCGCGTAATCGGGGCCACGCGAGTTTACGCTGCTCAACCTACTCGAGGCTCGTTTGCGCCGTCCGAGCCGCCAAGGTGAGTCGGCGCAGCTGACGGGCCCGGCTTTTGACGAGGTTGTTTTTCAATCTGCCCAATAGTGACACGAGGCGGTGCGGTGCGTACGCGCTCGCTCCAGTGCCCGCGTTAATTTCGCCACCTCCGGATTCGATTGCCTTTTCTGGTGGGCGGACGGCTTCGGTTCCCACGCACTTCACGCGTTCCCGCAGTCCGGCGAGCTTCTGCGTATCGGCACTTGATTGACACAGCTGCACACTTTTCCCATCCTGCAATGCACAGAGAGATACGCTGTATATTCTGGACAGCGCAGGAAAACACTGTTGCACCTCCATTAGCCATAAGGTCATCATACGCAAAAACGAACGGTATACGGAGGGTGATCTCTTTATCAAGCTGCCTGTCCTTCGACTGATAACTTTCTCTGGGGTTGAATATGAACTATGCGTTTTGGTGCATCAAAAGCTAGGGTATCAGTGGGAACAGTTACTAAGACAACGGACAAGCAAATAGGCGGGCCGAGCGCTGACTATCAAGTGAAGAATTCATTCGCTGTGTTGTTGCAGCGGGGTTTGGTTTATACTCGACAAACCATTTTTATAACCACGAAATAAATTTTTCTTCCCTGAAATACAAAAGCTAGTTTTTCATTAATGTGCGTCAACGAAACCCCTTATATCATCTAAATTAGATTAGAAACCTGGGCTAGTTAGTTTAATAGCTCTGTAGTGCTCACCTAGTCATTGTCTTCTTCCGGCCATAAGATTATTGCGCTGATGTATTAATTATGGTTGTATCAGCTGTTTGCGAATCTGTCTCAGTGGATTGCAAGATATTTATTGAAAGTTTTAAAAAGAAAAGTCCTATGTTGACAGGAAATGCTCAATAGTTACGTCCTGTCAGACATCCTATCATTGTGTCCCAGCTAACACGATGCAAGAGTTTAAAGAAAGGTGCACATTGCAACACTGGAACATTTAACATTAGTGTAAGATTTTGCCAATGTTCACTTTGGCCTCGCACTCATTTAGTCCATAGTTTCGTATTTAATAGTTATTTAACTTTCATAGTGCAGACGAAAAGGTTGAGATCAAAATTTATTTCCGAACACCTCGCGCGATGTCAAGAAAAAATGAACAATTTTCTTAGCTTATCCTAATGCTGTACAGCTTCCAATGTGAACATTTCCTAATATTATCAGCGGTATTAAACTTCCATTCCTTCTTTCTTTAAACGGCAAAAAATGTTACTGCCTTGCTTCTTCATATGGTTAAAATTAATTTAAGGCATTGGCGTAAGTTGCCTTCGGAGTTTGTGGTGAAAAATTTATTATTGCGGCACTTTCATTGAGAAAAAAATATTCGCTGCAATTTATTGCCCTCCTGCGGTCTCATTGGAGCTCCAATAATTGAATTACTGCTGGCTTCAACACTTACGAAGATTTACATCCTATTAATAATGTTCGGAAATCTAGTGTAGAAGAAAACCATGACACTAAGATGCCACCTGCACTCCCGCCTCCTTCCGGAACAATAGCATATTTAGCGAATTATACTGAGAGAAACTGGTCTAACGTGATGAGCAAGCTAGAGAACACCGCCGCGGTGGCTCAGTTGTTATAGAAAACGGCTGCTGACCCGAAAGACGAGGGTTCGATCCTGGCAGCTGCGGTGGAATTTCGAGGTAGGCGCCGCGGTGGCTCGGTACTTAGGGCGCTCGGTAACTGATCCGGAGTACCCGGATTCGAACCCGATCGCGGCGGCAGCGTTTCGATGGAGGCAAAATGGAAAGGTGAATGTGCGCTGTGCGATGTCAGTGCACTTTGAAGATCCCCAGGTGGTCCAAATTATTCAAAAGCCATCCAATACGGTACCTCTATCTTCCTTTCTTCTTTCACTCCCTCCTTTATCCCTTACCTATTGCGCCTTTTGAGTTTCGCCTCCATCGAAACGCGGCCGCCGCGGTCGGGTTCTAAACCCTGGTACTCCGGCTCAGTAGCCGAGAGCCTCAACCACTGAGCCGCAGCGGAGGTACAAGTGCTTTCGCAATAGAACTGCTGGCGAAAGCCATTTGGACCGTTACGAACGCGACACCACATCCGGAAAAACCGAGGCCCGCGTTTGGCTAAAAGCATTCCTTGCAGCCAAAGCTAGACAGGAATCGAAAGGAGATGTTACTGCGCCGACTAGTCCTGTCTGTAAATGAAGGTTTGTATGCAGTCCATACAGGATGGGTTCTATTGTCTTGCCCTTCTAAAGGTTCGGCCTCTTCAAGCGCGCTACGACGACGTTCAGAAGGACCCTTTTGCTACAAAAATTGGTCGCCCTGTGTTTCACAAGGACCTGGCATGAACCCACCGGTGCTCTGCCGATGCCCGGCTTCACGTTCGTTAGCGGATCAAAAAGGCAGAGAAACAAAGATGCTGCAGTTTTCATTTACGTCCGGACCGATGTACTAAAGGCAGTTGAAGAAATTCAGTTACCAAGTGACCAGCTCGAATAGATAGATAGATAGATAGATAGATAGATAGATAGATAGATAGATAGATAGATAGATAGATAGATAGATAGATAGATAGATAGATAGATAGATAGATAGATAGATAGATAGATAGATAGATAGATAGATAGATAGATAGATAGATAGATAGATAGATAGATAGATAGATAGATAGATAGATAGATAGATAGATAGATAGATAGATAGATAGATAGATAGATAGATAGATAGATAGATAGATAGATAGATAGATAGATAGATAGATAGATAGATAGATAGATAGATAGATAGATAGATAGATAGATAGATAGATAGATAGATAGATAGATAGATAGATAGATAGATAGATAGATAGATAGATAGATAGATAGATAGATAGATAGATAGATAGATAGATAGATAGATAGATAGATAGATAGATAGATAGATAGATAGATAGATAGATAGATAGATAGATAGATAGATAGATAGATAGATAGATAGATAGATAGATAGATAGATAGATAGATAGATAGATAGATAGATAGATAGATAGATAGATAGATAGATAGATAGATAGATAGATAGATAGATAGATAGATAGATAGATGGACGGACGGACAGAGACGGACAGAGACGGACAGACAGACGGGCTTTAGAATGCGCACTGTCGAAGGGGAGCAAACCTTTCTTCGACCTAACGTTATATGACCAACACACCCGCTCGTCGGTAAAAACCAGCATCAGATCTAAAAATTGGATCCTGTTCTCTTTTGGCATTTCCCACGTAAAGTTCATTCCACCAGACGAGGCCTTGAACACGCCGACGATGCCCTTTACTGCTTCAAGCATGTCGATGGCCGCTTCACTGTCTAACACAATTAGGAAATCATCCACATAACGGCATATCTTGACGATGTGCTTATCATGCAGATGTTCTTGAACTCTCCTATCCATGGCGAACAAGTAAATGTCTGTTTCTTCTACTCGTCCTAGTTCCGTTGCGCTTTGTCAGTCTGTGTCGTAGCAGACAGACAGACAGACAGACAGACAGACAGACAGACAGACAGACAGATAGATAGATAGATAGATAGATAGATAGATAGATAGATAGATAGATAGATAGATAGATAGATAGATAGATAGATAGATAGATAGATAGATAGATAGATAGATAGATAGATAGATAGATAGATAGATAGATAGATAGATAGATAGATAGATAGATAGATAGATAGATAGATAGATAGATAGATAGATAGATAGATAGATAGATAGATAGATAGATAGATAGATAGATAGATAGATAGATAGATAGATAGATAGATAGATAGATAGATAGATAGATAGATAGATAGATAGATAGATAGATAGATAGATAGATAGATAGATAGATAGATAGATAGATAGATAGATAGATAGATAGATAGATAGATAGATAGATAGATAGATAGATAGATAGATAGATAGATAGATAGATAGATAGATAGATAGATAGATAGATAGATAGATAGATAGATAGATAGATAGATAGATAGATAGATAGATAGATAGATAGATAGATAGATAGATAGATAGATAGATAGATAGATAGATAGATAGATAGATAGATAGATAGATAGATAGATAGATAGATAGATAGATAGATAGATAGATAGATAGATAGATAGATAGATAGATAGATAGATAGATAGATAGATAGATAGATAGATAGATAGATAGATAGATAGATAGATAGATAGATAGATAGATAGATAGATAGATAGATAGATAGATAGATAGATAGATAGATAGATAGATAGATAGATAGATAGATAGATAGATAGATAGATAGATAGATAGATAGATAGATAGATAGATAGATAGATAAAAAGGGGGAGGGAAAGGCAGGGATAATAACCAGAAAGGGGTTCCGGTTGGCTACCCTGCACTGGGGAAGAGGGATTAGGGGACTAAAAGGAGGAAGAGAGAAGGGAAAAAAGGCATAACACACACGCACAACGCTGTCACAATTTGTCACTCAATCCAGCAGCTCTCAAGTAGGCAAAGAGTGCCTTGTATGCCTTGAGGGCAGTCGACTGCTGTGGCCACGGACTGAGGATCTTTTGCTCTGTTAATGGGCGAGGGTCGAGGCGGTCCAGGGCACAACACAGTGTATGTCTTGCACTCGCAAATGCAGGGCACTCACAGAGAAGATGAGCGATGGTCTCCTCACAACCGCAGCTTTCACAGGCAGGACTGTCGGCTATCCCCATCCGGAAATCATGGTGGTTGGTAAAAGCAACACCGATCCATAAACAGCATAACAATGTTGCGTCGCGACGTGCTAAGTTACGTGGAAGACGAAGGCGCAGTCCAGGGTCCAGTGCCTTGAGGCGGAGGTTGCAAACCTCTCCCGTGTTCCACGCTGAAAGTGTGAGCTCCAGCGCCAAAGGGCGAAGCCCACATGCAGAGTCAGGTCTTGATATTGGGATCCTCACTGGAAGTGCGTCGTTGTGAGCAGAACGCGCAGCCGCATCGACCTGGTGATAACCGTTAATACCACAGTGTCTTGGCAGCCATTGAAAAATGATGTCATGACCTTTGGATACGGTGCCTTGATACAGTATACGGATCTCAGCAACAAGTTGTTCCTGCGACACGCGGCGTAGCGCAGCTTGCAGGGCTTGAAGGGTTGCTTTAGAGTCTGTGAAAACCGTCCAGTCATGTGGAGGTTCTTGACTGATGAACTCTACCGCAGCCAGTAAGGCTGCGAGTTCCGCACCAGTTGAAGATGTTGGATAGGTCGTCTTCACTTTCATGAAGATGGATCTGGCCGGTATCACCACCAACCCCGCAGAACTGGTCGAGTGAACTCATCCATCTGTGTAAAAATGTATGCGGTGACTGCGGTAAGAATGCAGGTGATTCAATGTCATTTGTTTGAGAGCGGGCAGTGATACACCAGCTTTCTTCATAATGCCAGGAATATAGAGGTGAACCCGAGATTCATGAAGGTGATTCATAAGGGTGAGCACGGTCTTGACGCAGGGGTGAACTCCGACGGAAGATATGCGCGATGGGCTTCAATGACTTTGGCGAATGCAGTACGCGGTCTAATTATTGGGAGTGTTGCGAGGTGATGACAGGGAACCCGTGTGAGGTGCCGAATATGTGTTCTCATGGTGTCAACAGCGATGTATGTAGTAACAGGATGTTCCCGGGCAACAAGAACAGTTGCTGCTGTTGATGTATATTTAGGCACTCCAAGGCAGATACGGAGAGCTTGCGCTTGCACACTTAGAAGAGTCTTGATATTTGTCTTTCTAATCGAACTGAATATCGAACACTGTACCGCATGTTGCCCAGAAGTAGGGAACGGTACAGTTGTAGCATCGAGCGCACTGATGTGCCCCAGGACTTTCCCCTGAGGAAGGAGAGGACGTGGACAATCGTAATTAGTCTCTTTCTCCTGTCGTAGATATGTGGACTCCACGAGAGGTTCCTGTCGATGACAACACCAAGGAATCTGTGGCTTTTCTCATAGGGAATGGCTTCACCTTTTATGCGAATGGGGTAACGTGACATTATTTTGCGTGTGAACGCCACAAGTGAACACTTTTCGGTCGAAATGTTCAGGCCCTGCAAGCGAAGATAAGATGTCAATATCGATGCCGCCTTTTGAAGTCTTACACGAACTTGAGGATGGGTCACCCCTGATGCCCAAATACAGATATCTGCATATACAGAGATCTGAGCAGATTGTGGCAGCACTCCACCCTGAGGGACTCCGCGCGAATTCCGGTGTAAGGACGTTGGTCCGTCCGCAGTCAGGACAAAAAACGACCTCTCTGATAAATAGCTGCGTATCCAGCTGAACGTGAGGCCTACGATCTCAGCAGCTTCCATTGCGCCCAAAATTGCCTGATGCGTTACGTTGTCGTACGCGCCCTTGATATCCAAAAACAATGTCACGGTCAATATTTTCAAACTTTTGCTGTGTTGCACCGACATTACAAGGTCAACCACGTTGTCGATAGAAGAGCGACCCTGTCGGAACCCAGACATGAAGGTTAGATAAATCTGATATCGCTCCAAGTACCATTCCACGCGTGTGAGCAGCATTCTTTCCATGACTTTGCCGACGCAGCTGGTGAGTGCAATTGGACGGTATGATGAAAGGTCGAGCGGTGATTTCCCCGGTTTAAGAAGTGGAACCAGACGACTAGTCTTCCAATCATGATGAACTGTGCCAGCAGTCCATGACTTGTTATAAGCGTGCAAAAGAGCCCGTCGAGCTTCTTGGCCAAGGTTGGCAAGTGCGGAGTACGTCACACCATCGGGCCCTGGTGATGATGACCTTCTACAAAAAGCCAGCGCGGCATCAAGTTCTTCCATGGAGAATAGTACATCCATCCGAGAATCCAGTGAGTGTGGAACATTGTTGCAGTGCAGCGTTGCGCCTGGATTCGGAGGGCCAGTTATTCTTGCGCAGAAATCTTCGGCTACCTCAACCACACTGCGCCTTTGGTGGAGCGCTACGGATTTGAACGGGTAGCGCTGTTGAGGGGACGTGCGAAGACCCCGAATTACACTCCAAACGTGTGACAAAGGCTTCCGTGGATCAAGTCTTTGGCAAAATGTCCTCCAGCGTTGTGTTTGCAGTGCCTGAATTCTGCGCTGAATCTTCTTTTGTATGCGCCTAGCATCTCTTAGATCTAGGCGCGACATTGTGCGTCGGTATCTGCGCTCTGCCCTGCGCCGTTGTGATCGCAGTCGCTGCAATTCGAAGTCAAGATCGGTGTAGTTAACGACAGGTTTAAAGGGGCAGGTGGCGTGTTCCATGGCCCCCTTAATTTTTTTTCAAGACCGGTAGAGGAGCCCTCTGTGCAAGCAGCCTCCATAAGTAATTTAAGAACTGTCCAGTCAATTCACTGCCTACACGGGCTGGGAAAAATGTGGAATGACCGGTAATAATCAGATATGTTGGGATATGGTCGCTGGCATGGATTTCTACATCCAAAAACCACCGGACGCTGTTGGTAAGGCACTGTGAAACGAAAGTCAAGTCCAAGCAGCTGCTATAAGTCACCCCTCGAATATAGGTCGGGCTTCCGTCATTAAGGCACTGGAGGTCATGGTCAGAGGCGAAGGACACAAGCTGTCTTCCCCTAACGTCCATCCTAACGCCTCCCCACATGGTATGATGAGCATTGAAGTCACCCATAATGACCCACGGAGCAGGTGTAGCTGCCATCAAACCACTCAACCTTCTGGCGTCGAAACGACTTGATGGCGCCAAGTACACCGCCAGTAGCGTAAACGTCAGGTCTCGGCTCTTCACTGTCAGGCAAACGTACTGATTGACTTCGTTCGGAGGAACTGAATGTTGTACATATGTAAGTTCACGTGAATGTAGACGATGACTTTGCTGAATCTGTTGCGCGTGGGTGATGCAAATGCCTCGTAACCGGATATTCGCGAAATTGCCGGGTCTTCGGTTCAAAAATCACAAGAATGGGGAAGTGATTCTCGTAGACGTAGTGCCGTAAATCGGAAATCCGGGACTGAAGTCCACAGGCATTCCATTGAAAAATGAAAACTTGCTTGACTTTCTTTTGAAAAGACAGGTCCAAAGGAGCCATGATGCCTTCTACTGTAGAGCCGCAAGAACTGTATGTAGCGCGTCCAGCACTTGAAGTGCGCTATTTGCTGCCGGCGTGCGTAGGCTGGAAAGCAGAGCACGCATGGTATTCATTAGTGACGTTAGCATTGCAATCACTTGCATATCTGTGCCATGGCCTTGATCGTGCCTGTTGCCTGGATCAGTCGTAGGCGCTGCACGCTGCCCTGAGTGCGCCAACATCCCTGACACAGTAGGCGTAGAAGGCTTTGGCAGTGGTGGCCAAGTTGCATCTGAGGCAGCAGGTCCATCCTAACCAAGCGCCGGGCTCCCTTGATTTGGTGCAGTTTTTGGTGGAGGCGGACAAGCTGCAGTTGCATCTGGGGCATTCTTCTCAAATGTGACTACTTTCTTCGACGACCTTCGGCGGCGCGAACGACGTCGTCGCACCTTTGCGGCGGCTTCTTTGTGCGTAGAATGGTCTCGCACCATTTGCTTCAGTACCGCCCGCTCGGTCTTTAGACGGGGGCAGTCTTTCGAGGAAGAGTCATGAGGGCCGTGGCAGTTGGCGCACTTCAAGGTAGTCGCGCGGCAAACGTCACCGCTGTGTGACTCGGAGCATCGCGGGCATACGGTGGAGTTGGTGCAGACGCTGCTCACGTGGCCGATCCTCATGCACTTCCTGCATTAAAGTGGCTTAGGCACAAAAGGTCGAACTGGATGACGAAAGTGTCCAACCTTTACGTACGATGGTATGCAGTCACCCTTGAAGGTCAGCTTGATGCATGTAGACCTTCCTAACCGCTGAACTTGAATGATGGAAATGCCGTTGGTTGCCGGCTTGATGAACACGGGTAAATCTGCGTCAATGATGGCGATGTCGATGTTTTAGATTACGCCAGCCGTAGTGCAGCTGTCCTGGAGAATAAGGGGGCGTACACTGATGTTGCCGAGTTTGGTGATTGCGGTTAAACTCTCTAGCGCACTTCGCTCCACCACATCATAGGCAATGACGTTATTGAATGGGTTTATTCTGATATCTTTAATGCCTCCCGGTACGAGGCTCTCCAGATAAATAGAGGTGGTTTGCCTGCTCAGGAGGTTCAAGTTGTCCGTTGAGTTGAACGGCACAAACAAGTCTGTATGAGCCGAGGAACTTCGCGCCGTGATGATCAATGGCGTTCTTGATGAGGACACCGTTGACGTGCTCGATGAGGACGGTTCGGCTTATCTACGCAATCTGCGCTTGGCCTTCTTGCCAACAACCGGTATAAAACCGTCCTCGGCCGAGGACGAGGAGTCTTCACTTGGCACCGAGTACACAACAGTGCCCTGGCTGCTCGAGTCACTGTGGCGGTCAGGCGCTTCCTCTGGGCGGCTGCTGCCGACCCACCGGGTTCCAATAGAGGCCCGGCAGCCTCCACTTCCATCGCCGTGGCAAAAAGGGAGCGGCGCCTCCCTGATTATAGCACAAATTACCAAAAAACTGCAGAGACGTGAAGGCAGCGTTCTGATACAGAACAACTTCCCACCTCGAATATGCGGACATGTGTGCCATGCGGTTTCCAAACAATTTGGTTGTAGTTACTTGTCGCCAAATACTAGCGAAACCCGCTCCAAACTGTTTGCGACAGTCATCCATCGCGTTTCAGAAACAAAATAATATTGTCAATGGGAGACTTCAACCAGGATTATTCAAAACATCCTCACTTTGTAGAACGGTTTAAAAACGAATGTGGATTCTCTTTAACAACCCCGCTAAACATGGTCGCGATTGATCGTAAAACGTATAGAGATATAGTTTTACAAAGCAGGTATACAGCATAAGGCGTTTCCTGTTTCTCAAATTACTTTCGCGATGATAGAACATAGTGTTTGTTCTGATAAAAACTTCGGATTGTCAACCGCATTTCCATGCCGAAAAATGTCGCGAAGACATGAGGTCTTCGAACATTGTTGATATGTTGTAATATAACAATAAAACAAGTTGACGAAATCTTGTCAAAATAGTTCTTCGTAGTGAGATGCGGATAACGGCGTCTCGGCGGCTTAGTCGCCATTGTTGCGCTTAGGCCTCTCTGTACTGTCTGCAAGTCGCTGACGTAGACGGTGAAATGTAGCCGGAGTAGCAGCTTTCGAAATGTGCTACATTGCCGTCTAGAACGCGCAAATGTGGACAAGCTCGCTTTTGAAACTATCCCGGAATTCCCATTTGGTTTTCTCTATACAGCAAATTTGTTTCGTTCTAAATGCTTGCTTTGCCAAAAAAACACAAATGTGTTAATCAATTACCATCCGGATTCGAGTTGCTTGAAGAGTTCAAAGAAAATAGCGAAGAGTTCTTGTGTTTGTAAAGAGTTGTGTTTGAAAATGAAATGGCGCAGTATCTGTCTCGCATACCGCCTGACACCTGAACCCCGCCGTGGTGGTGGTAGTGGTTTTATTAAAAATAATAGTAAAAAAGAATATAATATATAATTGGTTTTTTTTGGTGGAAAGGAAATGGCGCAGTATCTGTCTCATATATCGTTGGACACCTGAACCGCGCCGTAAGGGAAGGGATAAAGGAGGGAGTGAAAGAAGAAAGAGAGAAATAGGTGCCGTAGTGGAGGGCTCCGGAATAATTTCGACCACCTGGGGATCTTTAACGTGCACTGACATCGCACAGCACACGGGCGCCTTAGCGTTTTTCCTCCATAAAAACGCAGCCGCCGCGGTCGGGTTCGAACCCGGGAACTCCGGATCAGTAGTCGAGCGCCCTAACCACTGAGCCACCGCGGCGGGTAGTAGTAAGAAGGAAGGAAAAGATTTTTGCTAGCCCCGGCATCTGCCATCGATACTGAAGCACCTGAGCTGGGGCAGCGGAAATAAAGGGTAGCAGGCAGAATGGAGAAATGAAATAAAAGTGGTGAGGGTACAGGAAGAGAGGACAGGGGGAGATGTAATATGTACAAACTATTTACACAATAAGAAATGTGTCCAGGTTGTGCGCGTCATGAAGGGATAAAGGAGGGAATGAAAGAAGAAAGGAAGGCAGAGGTGCCGCAGTGTAGGGCTCCGAAATAATTTCGGCCACCTGGGGATCTTTAACGTGCACTGACATCGCACATTTCACAGGCGCCTTTCCATTTCGCCTCCATCGAAACACTGCGGCCACGGTCGGGTTCGAAACCCCGGGTGCGATCATTTATGGATGGACATTGATTATGGTCCAGATTGGCCAAGGAGAAGTTTTGGAGGTGCACCGCACGGCAATTTGGAATTTTGTAAAATTTGAATTTCGAAAAATATAGAGTTTCCAAAATTTCAAATTTTTGCCCGGCGCACCCTCCAAATTTCACCTTGGCCGATATGGACCATAATTTTTTGGAAACTGTAGAGATACCCACCGCTGTGGCTCAGTGGTTAGCGCGTTCGGCTACACATCCTGAGTTTCCGGGTTCAAACCCGACTGCGGCGGCCGCGTTTCAATGGAGTCGAGACGCAAAGGCGCCCGTGTGCTGTGCGATGTCAGTGCACGTTAAAGATCCTCAGGGGGTCGAAATTATTCCGGAGCCCTCCACTATGACACCTCTTCCGTCAGGCCCGCTTCGCGAGCGAGCCGCCCGTTTTCGGCCGCCAGGCAGACGTGGGGCGGAAATGTGTTGTACGATCACTTTGGCGCTTGGGAGCGAGGCGGATGGTCCCAGCATTCCGATTGGCGCGCCCGGCAGTGCCTGTCATCTAATCCCGTACGGCGGTACAGGCATGCATGCTTGTAGGAAAACACGCCGATATCTTGCAGTAGGAATAGCCCGTATTAATTGCGGCGTACTCGAGACATCCGTTCCGTCAATGTTTTTCTTTTTTTGCCGCGGGATTTTCGTCGGAGGTACAATCGTGGTCGGCTGTGATGTGTGGGAAACGACATGTGGACCATTTATATCCAAGAGACCGAAAAGCGCGTCACATCGCGAACTCCTCCTCATTCGATCGTGATGTTTTCACAACGGTCGACGATTTGCCTAAATAACAGAAGGTCCTCTCTGAAAGTTAGGCTACGCTCAGGATTTCAGAACAGCGATGCGATTCTTATTGCGAATTCTCGATAGGGTCAGGTCACAGTACAGGCTGCTATCCACCGACCGTAATTATAACTGGGATAATCATATTTTTCAAATAGTTTAAATTACATACTTAAAATTTTTAGTCAGTTATTTAAAATTGCACACTGCAGTGTTCTTGCACTGCTGAGAGAGAAAAAATAATTGCACTTGCAGCCTTTTGTAAGCATTTGCACAGTTGTCGTTTTAATATGCAAACACCCCCCCCCCCGCCCCCCCAAACTATCTACAGCCAGCTGACTGTTAATGCAAAATACATGCTTATCTATTCAATATATAAGTTGTGTGTATGTGTCGGAATTGTGTAGGCATTAATTATTATTATTATTATTATTATTATTATTATTATTAATATTATTATTGGTTTTGAGGAAAGGAAATGGCGCAGTATCTCTCATATATCGTTGGACACCTGAACCGCGCCGGAAGGGAAGGGATAAAGGAGGGAGGGAAAGAAGAAAGGAAGAAAGAGGTGCCGTAGTGGAGGGCTCCGGAATAATTTCGTCCACCGGGGGATCTTTAACGTGCAATGAGATCCACAGCACACGGGCGCCTTGGCGTTTTGCCTCCATAAAAACGCAGCCGCAAGTACGTGCCCACCGCGGTGGCTCAGTGCTTAGGGCGCTCGACTACTGATCCGGAGTTCCCGGGTTCGAACCCGACCGCGGCGGCTGCGTTTTTATGGAGGAAAAACTCTAAGGCGCCCGTGTGCTGTGCGATGTCAGTACACGTTGAAGATCCTCAAGTGGTCGAAATTATCCTGGAGCTCTCCACTACGGCACCTCTTTCTTCCTTTCTTCTTTCACTCCCTCCTTTTCCCCCTTCCCTTACGGCGCGTTTCAGGTGTCCAACGATATATGAGACATACTGCGCCATTTCCTTTCCCCCAAAACCGATTAATATTATTATTAGTAGTACATGCTTTCGCACTGATTCGAATGTGGTTAACATTCTCTACAGTTTATAAATGGTTATTGCGGAAAGCAAATGGCTCAGTATTTGTCTCACATATAGGCGGACACCTGAACCGCGCCGTGAGGGAATGGATAAAAGAGAGAGTTAAAGAAGAAAGAGGTGCCTTAGTGGAGGACTCCGGAATAATTTCGACCACCTGGGGATCTTTAACGTGCACTGACATCGCACAGCACACGGGCGCCTTTGCGTTTCGACTCCGTCGAAACGCGGCCGCCGCGGTCGGGTTCCAACCCGGGAACTCTGAATGTGTAGCCGAGCGTTCTAACTACTGAGCCACCGCGGCGGGTATCTCTAATAGTTTCCAAAAAATTATGGTCCATATCTGTCGAGGTGAAATTTGGGGGTTGCGCCGGGCAAAAATTCGAAATTTTGGAAACTCTATATTTTCCGAAATTCCAATTTTCTAAAATTCCAAATTTCCGTGCGGCACAGCTCCAAAATTTTACCTTGGCCAATCTAGACCATAATCAAAGTCCATCCATAATTGATCGCAGCCGGAGTTACGAACCCGACCGCGGCGGCAGCGTTTCGATGGAGGTGAAATGGAAAGGCGCCTGTGAAATGTGCGATGTCAGCGCACGTTAAAGATCTCCATGTGGTCGAAACTATTCTAGAGCCCTCCACTACGGCACCTAATAATAATAATTGGTTTTTGGGGAAAGGAAATGGCGCAGTATCTGTCTCATATATCGTTGGACACCTGAACCGCGCCGTAAGGGAAGGGATAAAGGAGGGAGTGAAAGGAGAAAGGAAGAATAGGTGCCGTAGTGGAGGGCTCCGGAATAATTTCGACCACCTGGGGATCTTTAACGTGCACTGACATCGCACAGTACACGGGCGCCTTAGCGTTTTTCCTCCATAAAAACGCAGCCGCCGCGGTCGGGTTCGAACCCGGGAACTCCGGATCAGTAGTCGAGCGCCCTAACCACTGAGCCACCGCGGCGGGGTGAACTACTGCACCTCTATCTTGATTTCTTCGTCCACTCCCTTCTATATCCCTTCCCTTTTGCGCCTTTTGCGTACCGCCTCCATCGAAACGCGGCCGCCGCGGTCGGGTTCGATACCCTGGTAGTACGGCTCAGTAGTTGAGAGTCCCAACCACTGAGCAGCCGCGGAGGGACAAGGGCTTTCGCAATAAAACTGCTGGCGAACGCCATTTTGACCGTTACGAACGTGAGGCCACATCCGGAAAAATCGAGGCCCGCGTTTGGCTGAAAGCATTCCTTGCAGCCAAAGCTCCTTTCTTCTTTCACTCAGTCCTTTGTCCCTTCCCTTACGGTGTATTTAAGGTGTCCGCCGATATATGAGACAGATACTGCGCCATTTACTTTTTTCCCAAAACCAATTATAATAATTATTATTACTATTAGCCCAAGCCAGGCAGGAATAGAAAGGAGATGTTACTGCGTCGACTGGTCCTGTCTGTAAATGAAGGTTTGTATGCAGTCCATACAGGATGGCTTCGATTGTCTTGCCCTGCTAAAGGTTCGACCTCTTCGAGCGCGCTACGAAGACGTTCAAAAGGACCCTTTTGCTACAAAAATTGGTCATCCCGTGTTTCACAAGCCCCGCCGCGGTAGCTCAGTGGTTAGGGCGCTCGACTACTGATCCGGAGTTCCCGGGTTCGAACCTGACCGCGGCGGCTGCGTTTTTATGGAGGAAAAACGCTAAGGCGCCCATGTGCTGTGCGATGTCAGTGCACGTTAAAGATCCCCAGGTGGTCGAAATTATTCCGGAGCCCTCCACTACGGCCCCTCTTCTTCCTTTCTTTTTTAGCTCCCTCCTTAATCCCTTTCCTTACGGCGCGGTTCAGGTGTCGAACAAAATATGAGACAGATACTGCGCCAATTCCTTTCCACCAAAACCAATTATTATTATTATTATTATTATTATTATTATTATTATTATTATTATTATTATTATTATTATTATTATTATTATTATTATTATTATTATTATTATTTCACAAGGACCTGGCATGAACCCACCGATGCTCTGCCGATGCCCGGCCTCACGTTCGTTAACGGATCAAAAAGGCAGAGAAACAAAGCTGCTGCAGCTTCCATTTACGTCCGTACCGGTGTATTAAAGGCAGTTGAAGAAATTCAGTTACCAAGTGACAAGCTCGAATATGCGGACATGTGTGCGATGCGGTTTCCAAACAATTTGGTTGTAGTTACTTATCGCCAAATACTAGCGAAACGCGTTCCAAACTGTTTACGACAGTCTTCCACCGCGTTTCAGAAACAAAAAAATATGGTCAATGGGAGACTTCAACCAAGATTATTCAAAACATCCTCACTTTGTAGAACGGTTTAAAAACGAATGTGGATTCTCTTTATCAACCCCGCTAAACATGGTCGCGATTGATCGTAAAACGTATAGAGATATAGTGTTACAAAACAGGTATACAGTATAAGGCGTTTCCTGTTTCGCAGATTACTTTCGCGATGATAATACATAGTGTTTGTTCTGTTGAAAACTTGGGATTGTCAACCACATTTGCATGCCGAAAAATGTCGCGATGACATGAGGTCTTCGAACATTGTAGACATGTTGTAATATTACATACGAAATCTTCTCACAATAATTCTTCGTAGTCAGTGAGACAGGCCTTCGTAGAGAGCATCTACAAACAGGGTTAAATCCTTAAAAAGTTTTGTGTGACTCATTGTTCAGGGCCAGAAGTACTTTTCACCCCAAAGATTTGTTGAAATGAAAGGAAATGAAATGAAATGTTTGCCATTGTTGCGCTTAAGCCTCCCTGTACTGTCAGCAAGTCCTTGTGGATGACTGTGAAATGTAGCCTGAGCTGTAGCTTTCCAAATGTGCTGTATTGCTGTCTAGAACGCGTAAATGTGAACAAGATCGCTTTGAAAACTATCCCGAAATTCCCGATTGGTTTCCTCTACACAGCAGATTTGTTTCATCCAAATGCTTGTTTTGCCAAAAAAACACAAATGTGTTAACCTAATACCATCCGGATTCAAGTGGCTTGAAGAGTTAAAAAAAAATACTGATCAGTTCTTGTGTTTGAAAAATAGGCGGTGGTGGTGGTGGTGGTAGTGGTTTTATTTAAAAAAATATTAGTAAAAAGGAAGGAAAAGATTTTTGCTAGCCCCGGCATCTGCCATCGATACTGAAGCACCTGAGCTGGGGCAGCGGAAATAAAGGACAGCAGGCAGAATGGAGGAAAAATTGAAAATGGAAATGGATTTTTTGGGGAAAGGAAATGGCGCAGTATTTATCTCACGTACCGGCTGACATCTGAACCGCGCCGTAAGGGAAGGGATAAAGAAGGGAATGAAAGAAGGAAGGAAGAAACAGGTGCCGCAGTGTAGGGCTCCGGAATAATTTCGACCACCTGGGAATCTTTACCGTGCACTGACATCGTACAGCACACGGGCACCTTAGCGTTTCGCCTCTTTCTTGCTGTCTTCTTTCACTCCCTGCTTTATCCCTTCTCCTACGGCGAAGTTCAGGTGTCCGTCGAGATGTGAGACAGATACTGCGCTATTTCCTTTCCACTAAAAACAGTTTTCAATTTCAGACGTCGCACAGCCCACGGGCACCTTATTGCGGGAGGAACGCTGAGGAGCAGAGCGGATCAGACGCGCTCCTTATGGGGTCCGTCAACTCTTCATTCAGACCTCCCCTACTCTACCCGACGTCATCTGCCTTCAAGGAATCGGAACGCAATCCGCTGCCCTAAGAAGCTGCTACAGACTTTTTATTCGCTGTGTATGTATCCAAATCCATAGCCTCTGTGGCCCACTCCACCTCAGTTACTGGGATTGCCCATATATTACTAGAGGAACGCTACTAACGTCCCATGGACTAACCTCAGTGAGACCCTGGGGAGTGATCATTACATCCTGAGTACAGCAATCTCCGCTCCCAAGCTCATACATTTCATTGGGGATACGAATATCACTAATCGAGAAACTTTTCGTAAGTTTTCCCCCCTCTAAGGAAGGATCATGAGCGTAACAGTGTGGACACGACACATACGAGATACTCATGCTTCCGCAACTCAAACCATAAAACGCAATGCTGCCACTCCGGAAGTCGATCGACGTGTACAGTTGTGGGAGACGACAAAGAAACTCATAAGACGTTGGAAAAAGCAAACTCAATAAACAACTCCACCTGCGCATTGCCTCCTTCACCCAGAAAACTCGGCAATATTCCACCAACCTTGCTCAACAAAAATTTCGAGGACGCTTAAGCTTCGTCTTTAAGAGTGAGACGCGACAGCCTGTTGCAGCGTTGCCATTGGGTCCACGGAATACCATCGCCCGTTCGGCGCGACGCGTGGCCCGTTGGGCAATTTAAGAGAGAGAGAGAAGTTGTTGCCAGGAAGAAAGAAAAGGAAAGTGCACAGGCCTGATCACTGGCTTAAGCCTAGCCACAATCGCTACCACGTGCAGATAATAGGAGAGTTGAAAGATGGGATAGAAAGACTGGATAGTAAAGACGCACTAAAGACAAGGCGGTGGTGGTAGTGGTTTTATTAAAAATAATAGTAAAAAGGAAGGAAAAGATTTTTGCTAGCCCCGGCATCTGCCATCGATACTGAAGCACCTGAGCTGGGGCAGCGGAAATAAAGGACAGCAGGCAGAATGGAGAAATGAAATGAAAGAGGTGAGGGGACAGGAATAGAGGACAGGGGGAGAAGTAATATGTACAAACTATTTACACAATAAGTAATGTGTCCAAGTTGTGCGCGTGATTAGTTCATTTTAGAGGAATTAAATCACATACGCGCACAGCACTGTGTAGGTTACAACTGGAGTGGGGCGTCCAGTTATTAATCGTTCAAGGTAGAACTCGCGGAGCGTTCGGTCACTGCGTGTAACTGCCTGACGGAGAACAGACGGGACGTCAAGCCCGTGTGTTCGAGGAATGCACAGAGGCTCACCAAAGTTCGCTCACGAGTGCGCGCACTCTAAAAACAAGGCCGATCCCGGAGGCAGTGCAATACCGGGCCAACCGGTGGCGGGAGTGAAGCATCCTTCAAGCTCTCCGCCACATTTCCAAAAATAAGACCAATTGGACCCGTAACAGATACTCTACGGGGTCCGGACGTAAATTTAAGGAAAGGACGCTTGTCTCGCATATCTCGGTGGACACCCGGACCGGGCCGTAAGGGAATAATTGGTTTTTGAGGAAAGGAAATGGCGCAGTATCTGTCTCATATATCGTTGGACACCTGAACCGCGCTGTAAGGAAAGGGATAAAGGAGGGAGTGAAAGAAGAAAGGAATAGGTGCCGTAGTGGAGGGCTCCGAAATAATTTCGCCCACCTGGGGATCTTTAACGTGCACTGACATCGCACGGCACACGGGCTCCTTGGCGTTTTGCCTCCATAAAAACACAGCCGCAAGTTCGTGCCCGCCGCGGTGGCTCAGTGGTTAGGGCGCTCGACTACTGATCCGGAGTTCCCGGGTTCGAACCCGACCGTGGCGGCATATATATATATATATATATATATATATATATATATATATATATATATATATATATATATATATATATATATATATATATATATATATATATATATATATATATTTATGAAGGGAGCCAACAGTCACCGAACACTCAAGGCTCGCTTACACCCAGTAAACATAAATACCCACGAGAGCAGCAGATTGGACAGCCGTCGCCGTAGCTCAGTTGGTAAGAGCACCGGACGCGATATTCGGAGGTCGTGGGTTCGGATCCCACCGGCGGCATGGTTGTTTTTTCTGCTGCTTTATAAGTAATTTTCTTTAAGCGATTTATTATTCTAAGTATTATTATCCCACTGATAAGCATAACACATAAAAATAAAATTAACGTTCCTCTATGCACCTTGGTTTCGGTGACTGTTGGCTCCCTTCATAAATTTGTCAAACGGGCCCCTCGTTTCATTTAACTTGTCTGCTAATAGCTTAACGAGGGTCTCGGTTCTGGCAGTCTTAATGCCATAGGTAGCATAAGAGGGCTCTCGCACAGTTTCCGCCCTCGCCGTTAGATGACGTTCTACGTCACGCTCGCGGTATTACAGGACGTGCTACGTCCGCCGCTATGGTCGAGGGTGGCGCTGGTGAACACTCTCAAGGCTCGCTTACACCCAGTAAACATAAATACCCACGAGAGCAGCAGATTGGACAGCCGTCGCCGTAGCTCAGTTGGTAAGAGCACCGGACGCGATATTCGGAGGTCGTGGGTTCGGATCCCACCGGCGGCATGGTTGTTTTTTCTGCTGCTTTATAAGTAATTTTCTTTAAGCGATTTATTATTCTAAGTATTATTATCCCACTGATAAGCATAACACATAAAAAAAATTAACGTTCCCCTATGCACCTTGGTTTCGGTGACTGTTGGCTCCCTTCATAAATTTGTCAAACGGGCCCCTCATTTCATTTAACTTGTCTGCTATACATATATATATATATATATATATATATATATATATATATACCTGATTTAATATATGCCGCGGGTCCTTGGACCTAACATATTAAACTTGCTTTTGGAATATGGCGGAGTGCTTGGCTTGAAGCATTCTGACACGGGTCGGCCCGCTATTGCACTGCCTCCGGGATCGGCCCGCGGCATATTAGCGCGGCGCGTCTTTTCTTTCACTCTTTCCTCTCCTATCCTTTACCCCTCCTACTTTCAGCGCACGGTAGCGAGCGTGGCTCGGCTTGAGCCAGTAGGCAGGTCCGCACACTTTCCTCTTCTTTCTTCCTGTCAGCAACAGCAACAGGGAGAAGGTACTGTTGTGTTGTGTTGTGTTCTCTTGGGTTTTTGTGGCACATAGGCAACTAAGGCCATCATGCGCCAACCTCGAGGTAAAAGATCTTAGGAGGGATACAATTTGAGGTGTATATGTCGTCAGTTCGAACCCCTGCCACAAGCTAGCCTCAACTTCTGTAGCGCATGCAAGCTACATGCAACGACCTCTATGATAATGCATATCCAGGCACGGAAATAATAATTGGTTGGTTTTTTGTGGGGAAAGGAAATGGCGCAGTATCTGTCTCATATATCGTTGGACACCTGAACCGCGCCGTAAGGGAAGGGTAAAGGCGGGAGTGAAAGAAGAAAGGAAGAGAGAGGTGCCGTAGTGGAGGGCTCCGGAATAATTTCGACCACCTGGGGATCTTTAACGTGCACTGACATCGCACAGCACACGGGCGCCTTAGCGTTTTTCCTCCATAAAAACGCAGCCGCCACGGTCAGGTTCAAACCCGGGAACTCCGGATCAGTAGTCGAGCGCCCTAACCACTGAGCCACCGCGGCGGGGCACGGAAGAAAAGTAAAACGTGGTTTCCGACTGGCGCTGGTCGAGGTATGCTGCTCGGCAAACGCGTACACCGAGAGACACAAGACAAAAGACAATACTGCTTCCGACTGCGTCTTTTCGGCCCATGCGAAGGCACAAGTAGCGTTCTCATTTCCCGATTATGGGCTGTTGTACACGTAAGAGAGCAGTTTTTCTCCTTACTGGTGTCGCTTATCTCCCCGGTGCATCTTTTCGCATCTAATTTGCAGTTCAGCCGGTTAGTAAAGGTACCATAATGCGCTCTTCTCCTGCAAAATTACCTCAGGTAACCCAAATATGTATTTTTGATGTTTATGAATAAAAGACCCTGCTTAGGCACATAAATATTATTCTTATTCGTGGTAGCCACCCGTTGTATATTATTCCATTTATGCCATGGTTTGTCGAAGCTAAGCTTGGACTCTCAGAATAGAAAGATTGTTCAATGTTTTACAGTCTGTCATCGAGAAAATGAAATGCGAAAATGGTAAGAACGTTATCAGGATTGTAAAATGAACCCGCCGCGGTGGGTCAGTGGTTAGGGCGCTCGACTACTGATCCGGAGTTCCCGGGTTCGAACCCGACCGCGGCGGCTGCATTTTTATGGAGGAAAAACGCTAAGGCGCCCGTGTGCTGTGCGATGTCAGTGCACGTTAAAGATCCCCAGGTGGTCGAAATCATTCCGGAGCCCTCCACTACGGCACCTCTCTCTTCCTTTCTTCTTTCACTCTCTCCTTTACCTTTCCCTTACGGCGCGGTTCAGGTGTCCAACGAGATATGAGACAGATACTGCGCCATTTCCTTTCCCCCCAAAACCAATTATTATTATTATTGTAAAATGAGCGTTTTGCGGAACTTTTCGTGATAAAACTGTGTCATCCGTTCTCCAAAAAGCTTTACGCACACCCTTGAGAACCGAGCAGACGTAGCCACCGTTCACTGCTAAACTTATTTCCAAGGAACTCATAAAAAAGGGCCTTTGGGCGCCAAGAAATGTTACCCGAATCGCCATCTGCAGACAAAGCTGCTGAAAACAATTTTCGGAGCTATGATTAGTCCATGTGCTTCAGCTGCTTTTACAGCAAAAACTTTCCCAAGCACGGGACGGATGATACACTTACGCTTGGTCACAGATGGTGAAAAAGCCGGCTGACTGCATGCAAAGGCAGAGTGCTAAATTTCAGATTTTCAAACAATTTTATCAAAGCAGGCGATGGTGTCAGTGCACGTAGTGCGCAGTATTTTTTAAAAACGGAAATGTTCAAATTACGCCGAATAAGCCACCTCGATTTCAGGAGTTACCGGAGTTTTATGTTTTCAAAAAGCAATAACCAGTGAGCACTTGCATTTGCTTATTGGCGGCATAACCGACCACAATGGCCTAGCAGCCATTAAGCCCTTTAGTCCCATTTGGTCCTTTTCTAGCGTCCTTAAACCGTTTGCACCGTTCAAGCGTGCCACTGAGAGTAAGCATCATTACTGTGCACTGTCTTCGAAGTCTTCTTTAAATTTGACTAGCTTTTTTTCTTTCACGTCCCTTTAGCTTTTTGACAGCGCAATGTTCTGCGATGTCACGCGCAGCCGTGTCTGCCATCTTAATTAGCCACTGCCTTAGGAAGCCTGTGCAATATGCAATCACGGACACTCGAAACATATCAGCAAAAAAAGCGGCTCGCGCCAAGTTGTTTGCAAGTAAAAATATGACAAGGCATTACTGTTTGAGTTGAACAATCCTCGTACTTCGCCTCAAGCAACGTCAGGGAGAAATACCCTGACGCACACGGTTGCCGATGCACACAGAGGAGCCCAAGCAAGAGCGCGTCCTTCTCACACGACAGGTGCAATTTTATCAGCCAGACTTCGTCGAAAGCAAACAGTAGCGTCAAATGATACACACTGTCGTTCCGCGTCGCTGGCTCCAAGAGCAGCGTAGGCGCTCACTGCAGCTCTGCGCCTTCTTTTTTCTGCGAGGTAAGTTCAAGGACTGAGTAACATTCTTATGGGGCTGTGCCTGTGTGCGCAAGGTCTAATTATAGGATTTGTTTGCGACGGCCCGACGAATAATTTCATGCTTTGTCCTTGGACACTAACCTCTTTCCAGGCACGCGGACCGGGCTGCTGCGAGTTACACCAGCTGTTCGCATATCGGTGATCACGACAATACGGTTCTTCATCACCTCTAGGGCCTCGCAAGGGCACGTCCACAGGGCTTAAGTATATGCGTAAGCCTCGCGAGTGCTGACAAGCACACCATCGCCTCACTGCAGAGATGCTCAGATACGTGCCTCCGGACCAGCTGGTAACGCGCTTACGTTTCAGAGAATGACCTTCTACATGGATGACTCGGTTTGCACGCAGTTGAACCCCTTTGTCTCAAAGTGAACAAAGCGACGCCGCTGCTCCTACGATGGCACTGAACTTCATTCCAGCCATCTGGCGTAGGTTTCCGGTTGAATTTGTCTCTGAGAGAGTTTGAGAACAATGCAACACTATAGCAGTTACAAAACACGAAGCTGGGAAATTTCCCGTTGATTTATAAATGGAGCCCTTGAACTGACAACCAAAAAAAGTACAATAAACGAGTGCTACACGCAATCCCGGATTTAATACGCGAAAAATAGGCATTTGCGCAGCAGAAACAATGTCTACCAGGAAAGTAGATTGAGGCACTCAAAACATCAGCGGAGACAGGTCGTCGCAGTATATTGCAAAGCTGTTTATAGCCCTATATTACTGTTTATCGCACTATAGAACTTCATCTTCGTGCAAGCACATGTAGAAATTGCGTTTTTTTTTATTCGAGAAGCGTATTTTACCTTTACACCTTCAAATATAAGTGAATTATACAATACTGCGTTATAATCAGTCGTTTAGGAAGACAAAGCAATCATCAAGTACAGAAAGCGTGAATATACGCAGAACATGATATCGAACGGCTGATGAACACAAAATTGCGGGCATTCGAGCAAGCTGAGGGGCGAATGCGGTGGTACGAACCTAAAATCGCCGTGTCAAAAGGGACCGTCTTCACACAAGGAATTTTAAAACTCGTGCTTCTTGGTACTAGGGAGCACTTGGGGGAATACTGAACGCGGGTTATGTTGCCTGATGCCTGGAATTACTCTCAGCGTACAAAGGTAGGGGTAAGAGGACGTGAAAAAGGCTGAAGAATAGGGAAGTTTGTGGACGAAGTCGTAGCGGGCACCAAGATTATATTTACAGTGCCTTGCGTTAGTTTTGGGTTAGCGTCCCGCAGTGCACTGAAAAGAAGTAAGATTGGCTGGATTGTTCGCATAAAGGTGGTGGTGGTGGTAGTGGTTTTATTAAAAATAATAGTAAAAAGGAAGGAATAGATTTTTGCTAGCCCCGGCATCTGCCATCGATACTGAAGCACCTGAGCTGGGGCAGCGGAAATAAAGGACAGCAGGCAGCATGGAGAAATGAAATGAAAGAGGTGAGGGGACAGGAATAGAGGACAGGGGGAGAGGTCGGTCTGAGCTGTGGTGCCCTGGCCTGAATCTCTTTACTGGCAGGTGGGAAGACGGAGAGAAATGCATTTGATGGGTGGTGATGTGCGGAAAAAAGAGGTGGAAACTAAATAAAGACTAATGCGTTTGATCTCAAACGCACATCGAGACTAGCGCTGCATAAGCCACTGGCCTGGTTTCGAAAGTTGTTAAGGCTCTAGCTAAGCGGCCAGTGCAAGGTTCATGGTCAATGACCTGCTTTCAGTGTGTGCCAAGGATGTGACCAGCACCAGTATATGCAAAGAGTAATTACGCAGAGCATCAGCCTCATGTATGTCATAAGGAGTACAGATTGGAAACTCTCAACGCACAATTGAATAAAGACATCGCCGCGTGCTATATATTCAACAATGTAGCTTTAGCTGTCAACATTTCATTTGTTGCTGTCTTTAATCATCTTATAACGCTAAAAAATTTTTGTCATTCATAGAGGGCAACGAATTTTCCTAGTTCATCGGTCTAGTGTGCACCTGAAAATTCTCCACCTCGCCCTAAGCTACTTCCAATAATTTGAACACCAGCTCTTAGCATGGTTTTGCCGGACAATCTAGGACGTTGCCAGCCGGCATCTAAATTGGTCTTTGCGAGCTTTTTATGGTGGTTTTGTCCCGCTCATCGTCCTAAGCCTTAGAGACGCGTTCGGCCCTCTTCCCGCGATCGCATTCTGTCCCGCAGTGCCTCCGTTCCCAAGTTATTGGGCACTTGTTTGCTGCGTTATCAAGCCAGTGTCACATACTGAAATATGAAGACCTCATGCAGTAACTGCAGCAGTGCTTCTGCCGATCCCATTGATAGGGTTATTTATACAAACACCGCTTAAACGCACCTTCTGTAGGCTCGCTGCAATACCAAGCGGTCTAAGGTGTCAGCCACGCTGGTGTGATTCCGAATCCCACTCTGGACGCACGGAAATTTCTTCTCCGATCTGAAATCATGTTGCGTTCTTTCTTATTTTTTGAAAATACGTGGCCTCATGATAATAGCGTTGCCAGCCGCAACTCATTCTGTGCATCTATGTTACAAGTGCACAATCGGGAACTCCTTCCTTTTCTTCTGGTCGTTATTTCGTCTCCTTACGAGGTTTCGCGCCTGGTCCACTGTGATAATTCACTAGTTAGCGCTGTCATCACTGTAAGGCGCTTCGGTTTTGCATTTAGAGGATCGACGAACGTGCCCAGGATTTTAGGCCAGGTGGCTATAGTTCCAAAAGCAACGTGTGTGTACCAATCTTTGTTTATTTTTGAAAAGAAAAATATAGGAGCTGTTTCAAAATGTTCTGGAGGCTTTCAACAAAGCAGCTTTGGTGCATCCTAACGTTTACGAATAGTTTATTCAGTTCAAACGTAGCTACACGCCGCTTCAAGGCCAACCCCGATATGGGTGGCTTTCAACAGGTAAAACTCTAATGGCGCATTATAGTTCATTTTATCTTCACATAGTGGAGCCTCGCATCAGGCTATGAATGACAATATCATGTCATGATAATGTGAGAAGAACATAATGAGGAAAAAAAAACTGATGTTGCGAGCGTTGAATGCTGGCAATGACTTTGGATGATGGGACAAAATATCAGTCTTATGAAAGGCTCTGTGGGGCGAGAACGTCCTCCACACTGTAGGACTCCAGCCCACGCCTATTTTGCCATGCATTATCGATCTTGCCATTACAGTGGCGTTTGCTGCGTGTCACAAAAGGCAATGACACAAACGAGAAGACAAGTTATGCGTCTTTTCAAGGGCGCCTATTATTTTTTTGAGAACACAGCGCTTGCAGACAAAGGACCAGAACAAGAAGGACACACACCTGCGCGAAGGACACACACATAGCGCAGGTGTGTGTCCTTCTTGTTCTGGTCCTTTGTCTGCAAGCGCTGTGTTCTCAAGATGTACCCCAACCAACTCGCCCAGCAACAAACCTTGCGCCTATTATTGACTGGGATATGTGTTGTGCGCATTTGATACAGAAGTTGTGACCGTACGTAGCGCGCAGTGCACTGAACGCCTCCCAAAGCTGTTTCAACGTTGCGTGTGTGTGCTTGATGTCCACCACCTGAGTCGGGGCCCTGCAAGCTTAGCAATATTTTACAGCCGGTAACACTTCCAGTCACTTCTAGCAGGTTGCACCAGCTGCCAACGATGCAGATATCTTCTCTGCTTGTGTGCTGAGTATTGAGGCACATAACAGACTCGGTAAAAACAACCGACATGTAACAAAACAAGCCACCACAGGCATGCAAAAAAAAATCCGGTAAATGGTGCGTAAAAACATGCAAACGCACAGTGTCCTGAAAGCAGACGCGTAATGCAAGGACTTTATGTAATGTATTTCATGAATAAAAGGATGAAGTTATACACGATTCGGCATCTGTGAATCATTATTCAGTCCAGTTAATTATGTTGCGTACAATGGAACCGAAGTAATTTTTCTGTAACATGGCAGACGTGGAAGTTCCTTGGTTTTCAACGAGTGCTTGCTTCGAGCTGTTCGCTCAAATACGATGAGAGAAGAGATAAAGTATCTTGGTAACCATGCACGCTGTGAATTCTCAGTAAGAGAGCACTTTTTAACAATATAACTGTCTTCTAGACATGCCTTGTTTTCCAGTTGGCTAGGATCAGAGCATTCCCAGCGCCGTCCAGTGCGGCGCACTGCGAGAACCATTGTGGTTGCATTGTGGCCAGGGCCACATCAACCACTGTAGCCGGAGTGAAGCTATGTCTTATCCAGTGTGACCCAAGAATTTCGAACGTGGCTCATTCCAGAGCACTCAGTAACTGCTCCAACGCGTTCCAGCGGATCCTACAGAACTCTAGTATACGTGACAGGAAAAGCCATTGTCGGCAACATAAGTGTTTCGCCGTGGAACTACAGGATAAGGTTAGCTTTTTTTTTTCCAGATTAGGAATGGACAACTCTGAAACATGACAGGACTTTCTTAGCATTAATAGACTGTAATTGGGCAGAACAGCTTCGCGTAAAGCTATTCAGTGAAAAATTATTTCGGCGCTTCCTCTTTGCGGATCGCAGGGATGACAACTTTGGGGTGAGCTGCGGAAGGAAGGAACAGTTAGAAACAGAGCAATATGAAATCGGTGAAAGCCATGCCAGTAGATAGGCAGTGTATTTAAAGTACACTCTAAACACGAAAGGAGTAAGAATGGAGCAAGCTGTCTTCTAGCGCACTCATTTTTGCACAAAGGGTATGCGCTAGAGGACAGTTCAATCCCTGTTTCATTCCCACGCAGACGTATGTGTGCTTAGTGTTTAAGACATCGGACACCAAACATGCAACACAAGCGTGCATCATCTCCGAACTACAAGAACGCAGGATTGGTGGCATCAGACGTGAAAACACTGTTAATCTGAGGCGTGCCGCAAGGGTGTAATTTGAATTTGTTTACACCACCGGAGGTTCTTCAACGTGCATCGTAATCGTCATATGTTGCCTTTTTTTGCGCTTAAACTCCATAAAAATTTGGCCGCCACAGCCGTGTTTGGATAAGTGACCTTCACGGCTCTTCGCGCTTTCAGTGTCATTAGCATTGTTGGCATGCAGCCTCCGAAACAGAGACGCGGCAATTGAACCATTTGCCTCAAGAACTGGAAGCAGCGCTCTCCCGTGCACTTTGGCTTTTTGAAGTTTTCTTTTTGACGATGTCAGCTTCTTTAGAATTGTGCCGTGCGCATGTAGGCTCCATAGCTGCCCTTGCCGTGCGTAGGGTTGCCTCAATGCGTACCATCCCCGCCGGCTGGATGGTGCGAGTGCGAGTAAAAATAAAATAAATGTCTCGTAAATCTGTCAAGATAGAAGTTCAGAGTAGCCACTAAGTAGCCAGGGATCCAACCTGCAATTTTCATCGTCAGACAGGTTAATAAAGAAGCTAATTTGGCGCGGTATAGCCACCAACGGCAACCCTGTCTCCATGTCGATTTTGTTGGTGTCAAAATACGGTAACGAATTCTGATTGAACTTTTTATATCCGTTTGGAGCCTTAATAAATATCTGAGCTACTCTTTTGATGCAAGGAGCACTCTGGATAAGATATTCAACACAGTCTACTCGTAGAGCACACTTTATCGCGGCTAAACGTGGTGGTTATCATAGTGTTGTTATCATCATTCTCATGCCGCATATTTCAGCTCCTGAGTCTTGTCACCTTCATGGAACTCTAGCCGGTGTTGAACCCATAAGATTTACACTTACACATGCTAGTTGAAAGCCCCATCAGGCAGTAGCTTACTTACGGCTTGATTGCGACTGTGTATGCTTACTTCCTTTTTATTGTTCGTCAAGCACGATATGTTCTTAAGATCCATATTTCCTAATCTTAATCAGCTACAAAATGGTGCCACCATACCAGTCCTCAGTACCGCTCTCCACAGTCGCGCCACTGATATTAATATCACCGCAAAAATCCTTATCTGCGGTACTGCCTGAATTGGTTTTTCTCATCCCTGCTTAACTTCCAGAATTGCGTTGAGACATTTTGGCGGCCTACTTGGTTATGAAAATTGATGAAGCAAACAGAGCCATCCGGGACACACACAACAGGACGAAGAACGGAACGAACATAGCGCACAGCAAGGAGAGATCAGATTAAGCGTTGCCATAGGTCGCCACCAAGGGTCTGCCTGTGTTTCCTCTTATAGTTTGCATACATGCTTTGACTAGTTTAGAGTGCATCAAGTGAATTGTCACGAGGTAAATGGGTTCTGTGAAGAGGGGTCAGATTGGCTTTACAATTCTGTCATGAAAGCAAAGCTTCACAGAAAAATTTGACTCGACACTCACGTTTGTGGTCAATGAAGGTAAGCGTTCATGATGTGCAAACTTAATGCTTCTTCACATCTTAAAAGGCTAACTTCTCATCCTCCTTTCTAATAATAATAATAATTGTTTTTTGGGGAGGGAAGAAAATGGCCCAGTATTTGTCTCATATATCGTTGGGCACCTGAACCGCGACTTAAGGGATGGGATAAAGAAGGGAGTGAAAAAGAGAGAGGTGCCGTAGTGGAGGGCTCCGGAATAATTTCGACCACCTGGGGTTCTTTAACGTGCACTGACATCGCACAGCACACGGGCACCTTAGCGTTTTACCTCCATAAAAAGCAGCCGCCGCGGTCGGGTTCGAACGCGGGAACTCCGGATCCTAACCACTGAGCCACCGCGGCGGTGAATCCTCAAAATGAAAACGGGGTAGAAAGGAGGGCCCCGCCGCGGTGGCTCAGTGGTTAGAGCCCTCGGCTACTGATCCGGAGTTCCCTGGCTCGAACCCTACCGCAGCGGCCGCGTTTCGATGGAGGCGTAATGCTAAGGCGCCCGTGTGCTGCGCGATGTCAATTCGCGGTAAAGATCCCCAGGTGGTCGAAATTATTCGGGAGGCCTCCACTACGACGTCCCCAATAGCCTGAGTCGCTTTGGGACGCTAAACCAAACCAAAATGAAATGAAAAATTCATTCATTCATTCATTCATTCATTCATTCATTCATTCATTCATTCATTCATTCATTCATTCATTCATTCATTCATTCATTCATTCGCTACCTGGTAAACGCAAGTTAAACGCACTAGATGTGAAAATGTTACCAGGCGACTATCAAAGATGCTAGGAATTAATAAAGTGATAACTGGTAGCTGATTCCCACCCACTGTACTGACGCCGATGATTGAGGCTGTTAAGCCCGGGATACATGCGACGTTTTTTCCGACGATGTTCGTGCGGCAGAAAACGTCGTGGCTTCGCGACGCCCGGCCGGAGATACATGGAGCGAAAAAGCGGCAGCCCGCCGCCGCGTATCTCTCAGCGCGAAAGCAATATGATCAACAAGAGGCAAATACCATTGAGCGAGGAGCTGTTTGAGAGCAGCGACGCTGACTCCTTATTCAGAATAACGAAATTGTTCATTTAGACACCACTGTACTGATTGCAGGACGCGTGCATAGATATCTACAAGGTTTTGCGTGCTCGAATGCATGCGGTCGCGTACCTTTCGATGCCCGCTAAGCCGTGGCTACCATCGGCTGCGGTTTTCTTCGGCACCTTCGCTTCAGGGAGGAAAGGTGGTCATTTCGATCCAAGATTCGGTCGTGTTCTTAAAAAAAGTGACATTTCATGTCTCGTGAAGCGTTTATTTTCACAATAATAACATTTCCGTGCAATAAGCACACCAGTGCTCGTCGGCCATGGCGGCCATGTTGGCGGCGGAGGCAGCCAAACCGGAAGAGCGGGCTTTCTGCGCTGCTATTGGCTAGCTCCGGCTGCCGCTTCCGGTCTCGCCGGACGCCGCGCGTCAATATCTGGCGGGGCCAGATGGGCGGTGGCGGGCGTTTTTTTCGAGGCCGAGCGTCAAATGTGCGCCGTCGGGCGAAAATCGCCCAAACAACGCTCCATGTATCCCGGGCTTTAGGCGTATAGCTGCGAGTGAAATTCGCAACATATTCGAGAGTATGTCACAACCCGAAAACGCAAAACCGAACAGAGAGGCACCATTCTAGTTCGCCTGTTTTTTTGCTTATGGCTTCGACTTGGGCTTTGGGCTTTGCTACTGCGCACTGCCTGATGTTGTTGTCATGGTCTCACCTCCTTGGCGCTGCGAGCTGGCAAGTTAACATCCTAACGTTGTTAACGATCTCGCTTCTTGTAGACTTCGCTTTCTACGGCATTCGAGGCGAGTTCGCGAAGTTCTTCATCAGGGCACTGCTTCCAGATATTTGTCCTCTTTACGACAGAAGGCGGCGACTGAGTGGTGGCATGCTCTCCGACCACGCATCGCTCAGCGCTGTGACCTATTGACGTCAGGGTAAATTAGAAGCCCAACGTTGGTAAACCGGCCTACCTTCCGTCACGCTGCAGGCGCTGCAAAAGGACAACATAAACGTAAAGTAAAGAACTGAAGAAGCGAACAGAGCGAGACACGCGCTGCTCATTTCTTCAATGTCGTAACGTTACTTGTGCACTCGCTTCAAAGCTATGGCCCACCTACACCAACGACCAGCCATTCTGCTGAACATATATGCCGCGGATAGCTGGGAATGTTCTTGCGGTCGCACATGTCGTGCGCCTTGTTACAGCTGTCGGAGGGCATCTCCGCCGCCGCAGCGCGAACGTTTCGCGCTGGCCGCAGTCGTCTATCGTTGAGAGGGAGAGGGAGAAAAAACTGCGGCGCGCGAGAAACGACCACGTTCCGGCATTCGCGTCCGGCCTGTGGGTGGAGCTGTCCGGGAAAATCGAACACCAGGCGATCGCCTCTGGTAGCTTTCGACGAGCTCGAGATCGATAATCGAAGGAACTCCGCGCGTCACGCAGCTGGCGTCGTTGACGCAACGCGCAAACGCTCGCCGACGCCGTTGCGGCAGCCGCTTCCTGGCTACGTTTCCTAGAAGCTCCGCAGGGGAATTGCCCGCAGTGATACAACGTTTATGGGCTGTAGGGCAGCAGGGCTATTGTTTCAATCCACCAATCTTTTGTAATTATCATTGATGTAAGCGTAGAATGATAGACCGCAGCAACCTTTTCTCTGCTACATGCAGGCATTTTCACCTGCCAAAATGAAACTAATGGATCGCGAGACCAGTGCTGCAGTAACGTTTTATGGGCAGTCAGTCTTTCACAAGTGCTCTGATTAGTTCCGACGGGGTAGGCTCTACTGATTGCTGTCCAGTTGAGGTCACATCACGTAAGTTGCACAATACTCTGCCTACGAGGCACTGGAAGATACAATCACTTCCATGTTCTGTCGGAGTCGTGTGGCATGCTAGGCCGCATGCGTATTGTGAGCACTGTTCTAACTAAAAAAAAAAAAAGGGCGCTGTTTCCTAGTATGAATTCGATCTTCGGTATTGACGTCTCTAATATAAAACATTGCAGCGGGAAAAGTAAAAAACAAGGCCTCAATAATATCGGGGCGAGATTCTTGTCTAACCTATTACAAGTTCGCACACCCTTCCTTGAGCAGAGCTGCCGTAACAATCTGCAAAGGGGTGTGGCCGTGGAGGAATACGGGTGTCAAAATTCGTAATTACATCGAAGCAGTTCGTAACCACTGGAATGCCACGTCGCTGCCACCGAGTGGAAACATGCCTGCTGTCATTGGTCATTCAGGGCACGACTCCCAGCGCACTGATCGCAGCAAAAAAGCATGCCCCGAACGAATTAGTCGATGGCGGCCGAACACACTCCCGAGGCGCAACATCTGGATCAGTCGCCAGCGCTGAGGGACTTTTTCTGCTCTTTCTTTTCTCTTCTTGTCTTGTGTACCGTTACTGCTGCACTTCTTTCTTCTTCCGTTCTCGTTTGCGGCGCGCTCGGTGAATAGCTCGACGTCGGCGCTGCGCCGTGATTGGTGTGGCCTCGTAAAATCAATGTGTGTAGTTACGTGCCTGGCGAAGGAGCGCCAGACCCTTCCACTTCGGCGGGCCCCGGTCGCGATAATTACGACGTTGTAGGTCGGGTGATTAATTAAGTCACCGCGTGCGCGCCACGGCAGCGTCTCAGGAGGAGGGCTGGGAAAAAAAAGGGAGCGGACAGCAGCGGGCGCGAGCGCGCGCGCGCCAAGCCGTTAGCCTTCCGTCTGAATGACCGGCCGCTGCCCGGAGCAGTCAGTCGACCACATGGAGTTTGGTATTTTCTTTCGGCGTCCTTTCTCGTGTTATGGTCGTCACCGCCGCCTGGTTCCGGAGACGCCTATCGAACGCCGGCTCTCTTATCGCGGCGGCCTGTGTTGCAGTCCGGGCTATGAAATGCCTGACCGGACCGGCGCTCTCGATCGTCCCTGCATCGAAAGTTAAAAGTGCCGCGCGTCCAGTTATGCGCGGCGCGGCACGCCAAGCCATTCGGAAGCTGACCGGCGAGAAACAAGACCCCACCCGTAGCTCACTGCCCGGTAGGTCTCTCCCTCTCTCTTGCGGCGCGCTCCTCACTTTCTGTTCCGCTCGGAAGCGACCACGTTCATGCGGGAAGGAAATGCGCTTGACGTTTCCTTGATGAAAGTCGAGATAGGCCGTCGGAATGGCGAGCGAGTCTTTTTTTGCGGTCTGCGCCCTTTTACAAGCCCCATCATTAGGGTGCGCGTCACATTTGCCGGTGCTCGTTGTATCGCCTTGGTGCTGTCCACTTCACGCGTCCGGGGCGTGGAGTCGCCAAGCCAAGCTAGCTGACCGGAAGGAAGTGGCTAGAACCGGGACGTGCTCAGTGCGGTGAAGCTGCAACACCCAAGTCGAAGGCGGCAGAGGGGATCGGGAACGCGATGGAAAGGGCGTGACTGAAAGGTGCGGGTAACCAGTGGTCATGAAGTCTTCCTGCAGCGTCCGTGGACGCGATGCGAGGAAGCAAGCACACTCGTGAGTCGTGGATGGAAAACGTAAAAGAACAGACAACATACTTTATTTGTAAAGCATTTTATAATACAAACAACGTGACAGAACACCGCAATGTAATTTCCAGCGGGAGAAAACAGACAGGACGGGGGAGCCAGAAGAAACGAGTTGTGTCGTCAGGACGTTGAGTGTAGAGGGAAGAAGACGAACAGTGCGGCGACGTTGAGACAGAAGGGAGACGAAGAGGGAGTTGAGGAGAGAGCAAGTACTACGAGACAGGAAGGGAAAAGCCACAGGGAGAGACGGGACAGCTCAGGCGGGGACGGAGGGAGACAGACGTGGTGGTGCGTGGCCAATCTTGCAGTCCGGGAAGAAGGAGAGAAGACCCTAGAAGGCGCGGACAGATGTGGAGAAGACGGGGTGGACAGATTCTGCTTGCTGGCGGCGGCGGCGGCGGCGACAAACGCACATCACACTTGTGTGTCGGAGGCGGGTAGAGGGGAGACGAACGAAGAAGGCACATAAATAATAGTTATAGTCCTAACAAGATGACACATGATTTAGTGGTAGCCGTAGCCGTGGCCGTAGCCGTGGCCGTAGCCTCCTCCGTAGTATCCGCCGAAACCAACGGCAGCAACCTTAGCGACGGCGGGGGCAGCGACGACAGCGGGGGCGTGGTAAGCGGGGGCAGCGGCAACGGCGACGGGGGCGACGGCGGCCTTAACGGCGTGGGGGGTCTGGTAGACGGCTCCAGCGGGGTGGGAGGCGGCGGTTCCGGGCTCGTTGGTCTTCACGGAGGCGCGGAAGCCGTGGCCGTCGGCGACGTAGTGCACGCTACGGTGGCGGCCGTAGTTGTCGGTGAAGCTGTAGGATCCAACGCGGTTGTTGTGGGCATCAGCAACCTCGTGGCGGCTCTGGTGGTTACCGTGTCCATCGTTGACCTCATAGCCGAATTTGTAGGGCTGGGCAGCCTGCATCAAAGAAGAGGAAAGTGTCAGAGCAGTGGGGTGTCCTGAGCTATACGAACTACGTGGTCAGTTGTGCTGACCTGTTGATCTAATGCTCAGTCACCGCTGTGCTTTGTGTATAGAGACGAACCTCAAAATACTGATTTCCTGCTACTGTAACGTGAGCATCGTTGGCCTAAAAGATTGAGTGCCACTGTGGGATTCGTTTCACTTAAGTGTTAAAGGCACCATTAATGGCTTAGTTGTCTGAAATGTTTCCGACTCATCCAGGCCTGTCTGAAGCAGTAAAGTAAACCATTTGCCTAACAGCCCCTGTCATCAAACCTATGCTTGTTTCTTCGTCTTCAATTGCGGTGATCACTGACGCCCAATCGACGTTGCTCCTTTTAGGAATGTGAGCTGAGAGTGCTGATGCCGATACTTACATAAACGTCCTGGACAACGGCCTTGGCAACGACGGGGGCGGCAACAGCCTTGACGACAGGGGCAGCAGCAACAGCCACAGGGGCAGCGACGGCGTGTCCGTATCCACCGAAGCCATAGCCTCCGTAGCCTCCGTAGCCTCCGTAGCCGCCATAGCCGCCATAGCCGAGGTGGCCGCCGTAGCCGCCAACGGCGACAGCGGGGCCAGCGAAGCCGGCGTAGGCGGCCGAAGCCAGAGCCAGGACGAGAAGCTGCAGTAGCAAAGACGAGGGAGAAAGCGCGATGAGTGTAAGTTTAAAATGGTGCTAATTAAGCGGCATTTACTTATGATCCATATGAGCATACGGGTCTAAACTAGCCGAATTCCAATCTGACACTTCGATGGCGCATCACGTCTTAAAGACTTTGTAATTTCAGGGGATTATTATTTTTGGATAGCTCTTAGCCAGTAATAACGACTAATTGGAGCAGCTTTCCTTTCTTAAGGCTTTATGTTGATACTCTTTAACGTTGCGAGGGAAGAGCTCATTAAGTGCCACATATTCGCTTAGCTAGGCTAGAGAAGCAGCTGTCGGCCACGGCGGCCTGGACCAAGGGTCCGTCCTAGCGGGGGCGATCGGAATAATGCCTGGCAGCAGCGCCGCACAGCCGACGAGCCACCACCAGGCACCGTTCCTGCCGAACGCTGAGAGGGATCAGCTGTCGAGAGCACGGTATGGGACGTGGTCCGAAGCAACGCGTTATCCATCCAGTAGCGGCGGCGGCGACGGTGGCGTATTCCTGCGGCTACCGCTGGGGTAGAGCCGACCGTGGATGCAGACGCATGTGGTTCCTACCTGAGCGAACATGGTTTCCGAACTGCTGACCAATTCGAGTGTGGCTCTGGTCGGCCGTCCGGCGGATTTTATACCAGACGCGGGGCCTGACCTAGATCACCGGAAGGTCTGTCCTATCGTCGCTGGCCGCCGGAAGAGTTAGGGGCCGGCCTCGCCCAGAGACACCCTTGGAGAGTGAACGCGCCGTGGGGGGAGAGGAGGGGCTCGGACAGCGCTGGCGCGCCACTGGCCAGAAAGAAAGAAAATCGGGCGTCCAATCTATCTGGAAGCAAAATGGAACAATTGGCGGGTCCTGCCCCTTTCGCTAATCTCTCCCTCGCTTCGCGCCGGACTCCGTGGCGTGGTCGCCCGTTGCACGAGTGCATAACTGGGAGTGGGGCGAGCGCGGTTGTCCTTTTCAAGGACGCGGACGCCTTGCTCGTGCAGCACGCTGGCCGGCGGACCACTCGGCGCCTGCTGCCCCCCTCCCCTTTCCGACAAGGCTGTCTCTTGTTTTTGCTCCCGGCGCCCACTAACGGGCCCTCGAATCGCCCCGGGCGCGGTTTTGTGCCTTAGTTTTCTCTTATTTTCATCTCTCTAACCTACAGCCCCCCCCCCCTTTTTTTTTTCTCTGCCCACGGCTGTGTCGACGGCCCGTTCCTGCTGCGGCCTGCCTGCGTGCGAGCAGCCCTCCGGAGTTACCCCCTGGCCACTGCCCGCGCTGTTATCAGTTATCAGCCGCCCAGCTATGCGGCTCCAAGGGTGGTGCCCAGTGTGAGACCATGAAGTCCGCCGTGCGCGCCTGTGAACAGGCTGGACGCTCTGCGGTGCGCCGGGAAACGGGCTCGCTCATGCGAGGAACGCGAGACATTTGCACTTTAGTCTCCGCCGCAGCAGTGGTGCGCGGCACTGCGGAGGCCAATTAAAGCGACAACGGGCAATCTAAGTCAACCTACGTACGCGTCTTGACGTTGCTGGCTCGGATGCCTCGGCTCACAGAAGTACAGAATGCCGCTGTTTTTCAGATGGGGGCTGTAAAGGCTTTGGTCTTTTGAAGTGCATTATAGCATTTAATGCTTTATTGTTTTAGCGCAGTTAATTCGTAAACGCTGTTTATGAGCACTTTGCCACCTTGCAGGTAAAGGCCGAAGAAACGCCAGATAGATTGATCGGCTCTAACGGCCTCAGTTTTGTGCTACCGGCAGCACTGAGAGAAGCTACCACCGATAACCGCACAGTGCATGGCCCTATGCGGTATTTATTACAGTGAACTGTGCAGTCTTTCAGCACCAAAATGATAATTTTCAATTTGTCCCACCTTTTCTAGCTTACCCGCTTATATCACACCCGCAACACTGTTTATGTTCTCTCTCTACAGAAGCCCGTAAGAAGCCGAGCTCTCTATTAGCCGCCTCCTTCTGTCGGCGTAAGTGTGTAAGCGACAAACAGAAACCAAAGCTGATTAAGCATGAGCGCGTAAAAGCATCTCCATCTTTAGCGGCGTTTTTGCTCCAGCTTCCCAAAGAGGGTTGTTTGCATAGCGGTACTCCACGCCTCCGTGCGGGAGTGCTGGAAGCAGCACTCTCCGAACCGGAGTTGTTGAGGGTGCTAAAGAAACAAAAATGTAAACCAATAACATGCAGAGCTGCGTTAGTGCTTGCGTTCGCTCCAGTTACTGTAAAGTGGCGGTGAGCGAAAGCAATCCTAACAAAGTAAGAAGCAAAACAGCGAGAGCACTTAGAGAACCGCGCATGTCCATATGCGTCCGTATGTGCATCAGTGGGCGCCCAGGAAAGAATCACAGAGGATTACGAGGAAAGCGCTCCCCAGCCATACAGTGCAGGCAGTGGCGTGCCTACTTTTAGCGTGCGTGTCTGCAAAATCTAGCGCCATACGCTCTCGAATCAAGGCGCGTGGAAGTGCTTCCAGGGGAGAGCGCCGTTCAGAGAGCGACCGCCCGCAGAGAAACACACACCCGTGAAAAAAAAAATAAGAAAGAAAACGCTTGCGAGGTACGTCTAGGAGGACTTTATTTTGGTGTAGAAATACCCTAAAGGTGTAGCCTGGCCTCGGCGCTGTTCAGATGGGCATGTATTCAACGGGCAGAGGGTAGGATGGTTATCCCTGGTACCGTCCGGAGAGGAAGTCACCACATGAAGGTGAACTCAGAGTGGCCGCATGCGGGTGCTCAAGTTTAAAGAAAGATACAGAACGAAGGCTGCCGGGTTCTCATAAATCAGCGTTTTCTCGTCGTTGGTACCAAGCCTTTAGACGCGCTGGTCGTCAGACAAAGTGGCGGTATTTTCATCACTTTAAATTCTGGCTGCGTCTGCAGATGCAAACATTTGGCGTACTTAAGCAAGCTCACACTACGAATGTGTAATATCTGCTTGGCGTGCATTCAGTACCAACATTTCACGTAATACTCAATGGAAAAACTACACAAGATACACCGCTCCAAGTGCGGCCAGTACGGCAGCTTTTTAACATCTACTATAACAGCAGACGAAAACAGGTTCCGTTTTGAGTTCACTTCTACTCCGCTCTAGCCGAATGGCTTACATCCTCATTCACGACAGACGCACGCTTTCTAACATCACGGCGATCCGCTTATGGTACAGGGAAGCGGCTGGTTTCCGAAAAAAAAAAGAAAAGCATTCTCCTTCGCAGTCAACTAAGTTTTTCTGTGAATTCCATTTTATTCTTGTCGGAGCGAGACAGGTGGGCGAGAGATTAATGGCCTCTTGCTCAGGGCGTCAACGGCCGGTCTCTTCCCTGTTGACTCGTCGTACACCGGAGGGCACGCGTCCGCCACGGATGTCGTTGGCTTCAGCGACGCACTTCGCTTCCTTCATTTGCGTCCTGGGGCTCGCACTACCTTCTTTGGCTGTGCGTGACCGCATTCCTGGTCCCGAAGCAGTTCTTTTTTATGTAAATTCTTGTCAGCGCGCTGGCTGAACCGATTTTGATTGTTTTAAACGTAGAGCCAGTGAGCTTCAAACTACGCAATGATAGAAACATATGAGATCGCTGAGAGTTGTGTATATAAATAGGTGAGCGTGTGTGATGGCGCCCTTGTTAAAGACGGAAGTCAGTTCACCATGCCGGCACGTTTACGCATAAGCAAGGAACAAAGGTCACGAGCGAAAGAAAGAAATGACTTTCATTCAACCAATTCAAAGCCACAAATGATCGCCTCTTTTCGGTCCTTATGCAAAGGTTTTATTGAGGAAGGCCCGTACGTGGAGGTATACGTCGCATTAGAGGGTGAGATAAAAAGCGAGAGAGAAAACATCCTTCAATCGAGCACCATGAATGGTGTCGCATATCTACAAGCGTCATTACTCGCCTAAGCATTATCTAATGCGCCGTCTCAGAATGCATAGACGAGTAACTAATCTTGCCTGCGTAGCAAACGTGGTAAACCGCCACCTTTTCATTTTTCTTGTTCTTTAGAAAGTAACGTAGGGAACTCGGATGTTAAAAGTACAGTGTCGGTCAAAAGTTCCCAGGCCACGGGGTCTACTTTTCAGCAGTACAGTCAGGCAGTTACGACATCCCCGTAGCCCAGATTATCTGTAGAGGGTAGAAGCCGTATCGTTCTAACCCCTGAGAACTTTGATAGCTTCATCGGTATCTTAAGTGTCAGGATATCCCGATTAAAAACAGACCCTGTGGCCTGGGAACTTTGGCCAACCCTGTGCGTATTGATTTAAAGGTGCACTAAAGAGGAATCAGAACTGGTCTTTTTTTACCGCGGAAGCTCTATGTACACGTTCCGGGAATTCTTAGAAACTTAGAATTATTGTCCTGTGCGGCCGATTGCCCTAATTAAATCGGATTAAACGTCCCGGCTCCCGCCTTTTCTTGAACCCAACGCGGTAGGTAGGCGGAGTCAAGCAACGCGTGGAGTGCCTTTCAGCCAGTCCAGTCGCGGCTTCGCTTTCGCTTTTATTTTGTTTTTTAGCTTTCTGTGAATAAACAGTTTCAGTCGCAGACAACATAGCCGAAAATTAGGCCCGCGGAAATAAATATACACGTGGAATCTTTGATTTACGTATCACTCCGCCGATGCCAGAGCGGCAAGCCGCCACGGGACTGGCTGACGCGTTGGTTGACTCCTCCTATACCTACCGCGATGGGTTCCAAAAAAAGAAAAAAGAAAGCGGGAGTCGGGACGTTTAATCCAATTTAATTAGGGCAATTGACAGCACAGGACAATAATTCGAAATTTCCAAGAATGCCCGGAACGTGTAGATAGAGTTCCCGCGCTAAAAAGACGAGTTCAGATTCCTCTGTAGTGCATATTTGAGAGCATGACTGGCAGGCAATGAAAAGTTCAAAGAACAAAACAACGATTTATATATTTCTCAATCCATACAGCACATCAATCCCTTTGACTGCAAAACGCGAACGCCAAAGAAACCTGGAGTTCTGAACACGTAAGCGCTTATTGTGCCACTGAGGCAGTTCGATGCTTTATGCACTGCAGAATTAAGTAATATGCAAGTCAGTTGGGTCATGTCAGAATAGGAAGAAGCGCTAAAAGATACTGCCAGCCCTGACTGAAGGCTACCGATTTCATTGCCAGAGGGTTATTTCACGGGAAGGCAGTAGCCGAAGAAGAATGGAGCTTCAGCTGCCCAATTGTTTTGTCTCCTGTGTCAGCGCCGTATCATGTTCTGAAGCTGACAAGAGAACGAAATATCAGAAATTGAAATTACAAGGAATTCTGAACGTGTTTACGGCAGTGTTGATATATTATCACTGATCTAAAAATAAAATTAGAAAAAAAACGGCAGTTTTTGGCGCATATACGCAAGTGGATAACGTCAACGTCCCTACTGTGAAACGATTTGTCCGCAAATTGATATTTTTGGAGGAGTTTCAACGTAGCTAACGCCATATTCTGTGAACAACAAGGATTGCTGCAGGCAACGCTGTGTTAAGGCTTTCGGTGTTATTTCAGTCGGACAGCGCGACTGCCTAAACGGTAAATAACAGCTTTCATCTCACATTTTATTGAGGTTTACTTATTATTTTGTAACAGGTCTGAAGATAGCCCCCCCCCCTTTTTTTTTCTTTATCTTGATAGAAAATTTTATGCAGCACGTACTTCTGCGTTTTCGGGTAAGCGAATAAATGTCCCTGATAGAATATCTGACTCTTCGCTGAGTTGACAGAAATATCCTGAATGAATTCATATCCGATGACACGGAAAGAAATGAAGTGCGTTATGATAGATTCAGGAATTCTTCAGCTGTCGAATTAACCGCATTGAATGAAGTGGCCTCCATCTCTAAGCGACTCGTTCATTATTTCGAGTAGGTTTTCATACAAGCAGATAGGGAATTTGGCTGCGGGAAATCAGTATGCGTAAGTACCTCTCTTGATGTAACGCATTCCGTATTGTAATGCCAACTAACGGTGCCTGCGAAAACGCTAAGTGTCTTTCTGCGAGCGCTCAAATGGACGCACTGAGAGTTGTTTATCTGCATCCGTTTTATTAATAACCAGCGCGGACGAGTTTACTGTAGCCTTCGCATGTCTTAATGAGAGTAATTTCGCTGGCGCCTTAAGGAACGAAACTAATCTGTTGCCTACATAAATACGCAAAACCGCAGCGAGTGGGCCATGATCGCTTTAGTTCGCGCTCATCAGCCTTACGATTTCGAGCACTCCTTAATGATCTCTGAAGGTCGCGTGATCAGTATACACGGACGTGGAAGGCATCTTTTCTAAGACAGCACGCAGCTGCCAACTTCGACGCGCTTCGCTGTTCGCACTGCCGCCGCTGTCACTCGGACGACATTGAACCGACAGTCTTCCAGCGTACTTCCTGAGTGCGTCGTTTGATGACCGCGGCGTTTATTGCTATCTCAGAGAGGACATTAACGCCATCAGTGAAGCGGCGTGGCACGCCTGCCCCCCCCCCCCCCCCCCAACTCTTTCCTTTTCTTTTCTTGTACCCTCTTTCACCCTTGGCTTCGCTCGTTCCTATTATACCACGCGGAACACACGACAGCCTCTCGCAATGGCTGCGCCGTAAATGCGCATAATAATTACACGCTCCTTTCAAGGCTTCTGCGGCCATCAATATGTGAAAGGGAACAGTTCCCAGTTTCGCACGGGCACTGCCGCGGGGCTCGGCGGCTGGCGTGGGCATCGATTTTTCCGCTTCCGGTGTCGGATGACCGGCAACGATCAGCCAAGGGGGACGGTCCCCCCCCCTCCGGTGCACTGGGTGGCCTAAGCGGGGCCGCGCAAGCTTCAGGCAGACTTGCGTTGGCTTCTGTGCGTGTTTTCGCACTAGCACGTGCGTGTACGGGCTTGTGAGTTCGAGTGCTTACGCGTGTGGACATCTACTTCGCTTCGAGTGAGCGCACAGTGAACGTTGTTGGAGCTGTAATTGTGAAGTTGTAAGGGGCCCAGGTGGACGAGCACGCACTCGGGACGTTTCGCGCATGTGATGCAAAAGTTCGAAGTGTGCTGTCGTTATGTAAAGCACCCAGCAGCTTCCCTCTATCGGCTCTTTTGAAAATCCCGTAGACACTCAGTGAACTTCGCAGGAACGGGTGTGTGTGTATGTGTTTGTGTGTATGTTTGCATGTGTGCATTGTGTGCGTACATGCGTGTGTGTGTGGGCATGTAGAGGGTGATTCGAATAATCGTGGTAAGTTTGTAATGAGACGGGGAGGAGGTTTAATTGTTCCAGGCATTTTCAAATTATATCTGCTTTCGCATTCTTACAAATAGGTTTTGTGCCAGTAGGCAACAGTGGCGTAAGCGAAAAATTCTCTCATGCGTTTTGAATAAGTGGCGGAGGCTTGCACGCACAATTATGACTTCAAATAGTTTTGTGATACTCTTACTTGGTACTTATCATAAAGAAAATCAGATGACAAGAACAGGCACAGCGTCACAGAGTTGGAATTTAGAATTTGTGTATAGAGCTCTCAACCAACTCACGTATACATGTCTTCAACAATCTATTCCGCCCTGTGTATCTTGACTCCCTATATAAATCCGGACCCCTTCAAGCATAAAAAAAGATGGTTGGTAGTGGTTTTTTTTTATTAAAATAATTGTAAAAAGGAAGGAAAAGATCTTTGCTGGCCCCGGCATCTGCCATCGATACTGAAGCACCTGAGCTGGGGCAGCGGAAATAAAGGATAGCAGGCAGAATGGAGAAATGAAATGAAAGAGGTGAGGGGACAGGAAGAGAGGATAGGGGGGAGAAATAATGTACACAAAAAAAAGATCGTGATTATACCCGCGGCAGTGCGGATGATCATCGCAACTGGTTCAAAGTACGCTTTTTAAATTGTTGTAATTACTTTCAATGCTGCTGTATGGCATTTATTCACCTTGAAGAACTGCACGGAAAAAAACACAAGCACGAAAGGAGAGAGGACACGAATAGAGCACGGTCACTTACAACCTATATTAAAAAGACAAATGTTTAGAGGAGTTCCCCAACGTGGAGTAGGTTTGCAATAAGGGAGTAATTAGTCGTTGGCATCCACCGATGCGCAGACATACGGCTTCAGAGGAAAGCTATACAGTTTCCACAGAGACTTCATACTTTTAAAGAAATTGGTCCTGGTCCGCGGTTCGATCCCGGGAGCACCGCTTCACCGGAGCAGTCACTGGGCTTGGATGGATGCCAGGCAGTAATTACTCCCGTATTACAAATCTACTCCACCTTGGGCTATTCCCCTGAGAATTTAACCACACATTGCCAACTTCGAGATATTGATCGATTCGCTCTCGTCCTGCCATATGATAGCCGCGTTAAGTGTACAAGGAGCTATGTTTTGGAGACGAAGTTATCTATTTGATGGGAGAGTTGTGTTCCTTGAAACAGTTTTAATTTTCTCACGTGGGTGAAACGCATGTCCGCTCTTGATGTTTGCGAATGTAGCGCAAAACATGTTTGTGATCTGTGGTAAACTGTCGAAACAGGCAATAAAGACAAAAATGTCCCGGTTAGCTCAGCTGGTAGAACGACTGCCCTGGTGAAGCGGTGGTCCTGGGTTCGAGCCCCGGACAAGGACGAATTTCTTTAACTACGAAGTTTCTGAGGAAACTGTGCATATTTTCTTTGTAGACGTATGGCTGCGCTTATGTGGATTCCAATGGGTAATTATACTTCCTTATTACTACATTAGAAAGGTTACAAGAGTCTTTTTATATGCTACACTACTACCAAATTATAAAAACACTGCCTGTAACGTTTCGAATAAATTTTGCAATTCTGCACTCTCTATGCGTGCCCTTTTTGCTTTCGATCTTGTTTTTTTTTCGCGCAGTTTTTGAAGATGAACGGGTCGCACCAACTAACCCGCCAAAACACACTGTCAGGCGTAGGTGTGTGTTTCTGTGTACGGCTAGAATAAGTGCTTTATCGTGTGGGAAATCTGTTGGCTCAGACATGAGTATGCTGCCGTGCCGTAAGTTCGTCGGCTGCGTCCTGAGAGCATTCGTGCTTTGATCCAGCCGCCCCACGTTTTTGGCTCGAAACTCCCGCATTCCTCCAACGCTGAAAGCACCACGCTCCGACTAAGCTGCATCCATGGTTGTCCCACAACGCGACTGCGGCGATGTGCCATATCACCTCTAGCCGCTGCATCATAACTGCAGCGGCTGCTGCAGCGCAGGCACGCCGGATGCTGCGCTGTCTGGTCTCGCAAGGTATTTCCTTGAGGAACATTGCCAGGTATTTTGCGGCGTCTTTTATCGACCCCGCGCCCGACCTGATGACGAAAAATTGCGAGGCGCGAGGCACGGGCAATGTGCATAGGGAGGAAGATGAGGGGGGGGGGTCACATGATTGCGGTCGCTCTGAAGCGCTATGATCACAACTAGAGTCACTTATTTCGTGACTCTAATCACAACTCTATGATCACAACTAGAGTCACTTATTTAGTGACTCTAATCACAACTAGCAGTACCCAGAGGAGGGAGCCTTAGATTTTACAGCTCATACCTTAAAATTTGCAGCTTATCTCGTCATCAAGAGTAGGTTCAAGTGTGAAATGCATTGCAGGACCGGCGTAGCACACTCTGTGAACGGCTTACAAATGGTGCTAGCCGAGCACATTGAATGGGTCTCCGTCAGGTCCCTTTGCTGCTGGACGTACCTCTGTTCCTCCCGGTTCTGTCTTTTGATCTGGGAAACGCATTCGGTCTTCCTGGATGCTTTCACAGCTTGATGTACCTTCGCCATGAGTCGCTTCTCCTTATCTGGCTGAACAACGCGCTCGGCTCCCCTCGCCGCTTTCAGTCCCCTACGGGAAGTCGCGTTCAGCCGCTTCCCTTTTCTGTGCGGCACAGCGCGCTGAGTCTTCTCTACTTCATTTGCTTGACGCGCTAGAGCGTACGCCCGCTTTTCATCGGAATTTTTAGCGATGCGTTCATCCGCATTAATTGGCCGCCTTCCCACATTTGGTGTTCAGCCACAAGTACCGGCCCTTGGCGACACAGTCAAGCCCTTTCCTAATCCGGCGTCAAACATTGGGCGCGCCCCTGATTGTGCAAGACAGTTCTTATATCCTGAGTCGTCCGGCTCCATTGTGCGGCGGAAGCCATACTGCTGCAGAGGATTTCGAAACACAGAACTAGCCAATAAGGGATGACGATGATGACCTGTGCCCTTTTCCTTTGTTTCAGAGTGATGGAGTGCACGACATGTGCTTGCGCGCGGCAGCAACGAGCTTACTTCGCACAGAGCCTCCGCCACACACAGCGATTGTCGTTTCGACGACGGCCGAACGATATTTTTTTTCTTGTCACGTGAAATTTGTTAAATGAGATTGCCTACAAGAACGGGCTAAATGCACGTAATATTTACAAAGAAGGCAACAGCAGCTGCGCAGAACAAGCTGGACAAAAGACAGTATAAAAAACTGGCTGAACAAAAAAAAAAACGTGGTAAGATGACACAACGCAACAATATCGACCAATCCTGTGGAAACTTGATTTCGTATAAATGCACTGCTGGTGAAGCATCATTAGACTAAACTTGTGCTGGGAAAACGATAGGTTCAGCTTTGCAGTACACCATGCGCTTGTTCCGCCGGCTTTGCCATCAAATTAAAAAAAAAACTCAGGGTTAGTGACCTCGTTGAGTTTCCACTAGTTAACGCACGTTGGGGGAATTTAAAACAAAATCTTTCTTCAGTGGCCTTCGGAGCATGTTCTAATTGCAGCTTCGAAGTTTATAAAGCAGTTTTTGACGGTATTGGGATGTGGGGTTTAACGCCTCCGAGGCAACACTTCGGCACAGAGGGATGCTGTAGTGGAGCATACTCCCGATTAATTAAACCAGCTGAGGAATTTTAACGTGCTCTTGAATCGCACAGCACAGGGTCATTTTTGTATGTCGCCTGCAGGCTCCATCAAAAGCAGCCGCCATGGCTGAAATAGTACCTACCACCGTGGGATCAGCAGCCAGACGTCAAGGTCACTGAGTTACAGTGGCTGGTAGTGTTGAAGGGTTTCCACTACATCGCACAGACGAGAGCCAAAGAGAAACATATTTCGTGCGGAGCTACGTTTTAAAACTCGAACAGCTTCTAAAGAAAACGTTTTGGTGCAAGGAGAAATCGAAATGTTACGCATTTGCGCTAACACACGCCCTTTGCGATCGTATAGAGGTTGGTCCGAGGCACTAGGAACCTGAACTTCTTTTTCCTACTCTCAGTGATTCCAGTCCAACGTGTTGCTGGTCAAATGTTGGACGGGAATCCCCCAAGGCGGCGTGTATTTGTAAGAAGAGAGTAATTACTCATTGGCATCCACTCAAGTGCAGTCACGCGGGTACAAAGGCAAGCTCTATAGCTTCCACAGAAACTTCGTAGTTAAATTCGTCCTGATCTCGGGTTCGTATCCAGGACCACCACCTCACCGGGGCAGTCGCTCCACCAAACAATTTTTCTTTAACTATGGAGTTTCCGTAGAAGCTGCATAGCTTCCTTTTGTAGCCGTATGGCTGTACTTGTATGGAGGCTAATGAGTAATTACTCCCTTATTCAAGTTGAAAGTCTTTCTTCGGTGTGAATTTAGTCTTGATTTCAGGACGGCATTCTACTGAGTTCGCCAAGAACGGCAGCTAAAGAGAATTCATGCCTTAAAAAAGCAGAAAAACAAGTGGTGATCTCAGGATGCCTAAAGGCTGCAAATCTAAGCACAGAGTCCGGCGCAAAGCTTCGTAAAACGAAGGAAAGGCGTCACGTATCCCCAACGTCAAGTTCCGCTGACGTAAAAATTTGAAGCAGGGCATCTTAAAAGTGCGTACAACACTGCTCTCAGGAAGCAGCTGGTGAGTGAGGCGATCGGTGCGGGCGTAAACCGTTGCAATCGGTGGTTGAAAGTCATAGAGTAATAAAAGGAAGGAAAAAAAAGCAATGTAGGAAAACAAAAGCGCCACTGCGACATGTGACCTCCGTCGTACGCAAGGTCACACCTTCCTTCAAGAAGTAGGCGTGTCCGTGAGCGAAAGAAAAGTGATTTGGTTTAAACGCCTGTGGCTACAATATTTCTTCATGTTTCCTTAAAAACGCTTGCGGGTGGACGTATTTGAAGGACGCCTTAAAGGCTACCTTTCCCTACACAAACGGCAACTGCAGCTGTTCCGGTTGAGCATGCCTCATAGCACAGGCTGTTATAGCTTGGCTTTTCTTTTAAGAGGCTCTACGATCGACGACTAGCATAATTTAGCGCTTTATACAATAATTCCGATAAGATATCAAGTCAATAAATGGCTGTTCTTTGCGCAGTCTCATATAAGAGCATTTTTCAAAATGATAAAAATTGCGCCATTTTTTTAAGTGCTAAGGTTGGAATAGCACTGACACCGCCATTAAAGGATACATTTATAATTGGCGTCAGCACAGCTGCGGGTTTCTTCATGGTGTTTTTAAACTTTCAATCCCTTGTTCTGGCGGTGGGTGTAGTAAAGATCGCCGGTTTATCTTGTTTAAATTTTCTTGCGGTTTTAAAACTCAGAGAAGTTGTTTTCATTCTTGAGGGGAAGGTACGTACACGGACCGGTTTATCAATCAATCTTTCTTTCTTTCCTTCTTTCATTCTTTCTCTCTTACATTCTTTCTTTCTTTCTTTCTTTCTTTCTTTCTTTCTTTCTTTCTTTCTTTCTTTCTTTCTTTCTTTCTTTCTTTCTTTCTTTCTTTCTTTCTTTCTTTCTTTCTTTCTTTCTTTCTTTCTTTCTTTCTTTCTTTCTTTCTTTCTTTGAGTGCAAGTGTCATCTCAAATTTTGTTTCTCCCTTTTCGTATTTTTTTTTATCAGTTCTGTGCTCGATATGAGCTGAATGTTACGCAGAATGCCAACTTAATATGATAAAACGTTAAAGAAGCCGTAGGACTAAGCCCATATACAAACATATTACGCCTCTCAAGGATCTTCTCCGAATCTGACACGAGGTCAGCCAATCTCTACTGTGCGCAGCTTTTTAAACTCTACAGCAATATACGCCAGCTTCACCGCGAAGTGCTTTTTTGTTAGCACCTTAGCAACTGCGAGTGAGATCGTCTAGAAACGAGGCTTGCTGCGTGTTCTATTCCGATTTCCCCCCCCTCAAAATACACCAGCGTCGCAACTAAGTGCTGGTCAATGGTGCTCGCTCACTGCCTCGCCTGTGTTGCTGTCAAAAAATAGACGTCGTCCGGCAGTATACACAGACAGCATCAGCAAGAAGCAACAGGTTCGCACGGCAGCTCTAACGACCGCTCTTGATTTAGAACGGGGCTGCGGCAGGTGTGCCATGTGACGCTAGTGGTGCGCACTCGTCGTCGGTGCGACTGGCCCCGGGCACACTCCCTTTTTCAGGGCCTCGCTAATTCTCTCCAGGAAGGAAAACAGAAATAAGAGCAGAAAGAAACGCGCCCACCCCCGTATCACCAACGGCCGCAGAATTCCTGCCTTCTGTCGAGCAAAAAAAAAAAAGATGAAAGTTGCCTAATGACGAATGACACTACTTAGACCCTAGTACGTAGCGAAAGTAGATTTGTGCTATGTCAACATACCACGCCTTCTTCCCTCCGAATAAGTCGATCTGGACACACGTGCTCGTTTGGGATGGCGTAAAAGGTTTCCCCAGCTGTCGCACTGCGAGGCTCGCAGCACGGTTTCTTGCGCGTAGCCTTCCTTTAATAACGGTGTGGGTGCCGCCGTAACCGATATACACGCGGATTGAGGGAGTAGAATGACTTGTTTAGGAATCAGTTACTTTTTCAGTAGCTTGCACGGTTGGCCACAGCAGCCGAAAGGAACTAACAAGTATACTCTCAGCTTTATGCACACAACGCACTGAATCACTTATGGTGTCTGAAAACGAGCAGCTGCAAAAATCATTGGCACTGAATCTTGTCGCTACTGGTTCTTTGGCGGTGACACTAGTTGCAACAAGATTCGGGGAGCTGAAGTAACGTGGCTGTTGGTCCACGAACAGAAATGTCGACTCGGTCCATTTCTTGCATACGCCCTAAAATAAGGATCCTGAGAAATATACCAGTGATTTGAACTTTAGTTTCTGAAATGAGGAAACAAGTTAAAGGACTTTGCATCGCGAGGCATGCGGTTTTCGTGGGCTTGTTGGCTATGCTTCGTTTTACGGATTATAAAGTGACATCCGGGGGATTTCGGATAGAATTGTGCAATGGATGGCCGGTCGACTTCTTGGATTGATCTAAAATTTTGTATGTCTTTCTTTGATGAATGGAAAGAAGGCGTCTAGAATTTTTAACAAGAAAAATATTTCAAACCGCTCAAAATTTCTGATTACAGCTATGTGTGGACTTCAGCGTTATGTGCGCAGTTCTTTTTGGCAAATTACATTGTGAATAACTAGAAATGTACGGCGAGTTTATGCCTCAAATTTCTCACTACGAATTTATGACTTCTATGTTGTATGCGCGCCTATTTTTGACAGCTTATATTTTTTATTTCCTTTTAAAAAATTGCAAACATCGCGCAAAAAATGTTTCATCGGTAAGTTTTGTCGTTTTATACAAAAATATAAAAAAATAACCCACAACCACAAATTTATAGCGCTGCATTCAAGACAAAGTTATGTGCTAACTAATATGAAATTCACCAAAATATCTTCCATGAATGAGGCAATATTGTTGCGCAAATTTCAAGAAAACGCAGCAGCAGAAAAACTTTAGATGGGAGCTTAAAAAAAAAGCAATTTTGAAATGTTTTATATTTTGTCCACATATTATACACTACATTAATTTTCATAAGCACTAAAACACGTTGCGTAATATTGCTTGTGTAGTAGCTAGAGTCCTTCTAAAGAAATCAGCTTTACGCATATTCCTATTTTTGCCACATATGAGTATTAATTTTTTTTTCTCTTCACTTTGGAGGTCCTTATCCCAGAAGATAAAAACTATACCCATAAAAAGCTTGCACTGCGTTTTATGTAGTGTTTATTCTTAAACGATATAAAATTCACAGATATATCTTTTAAGCATAAGAAAATATTATTACCCACAATGCAAGAACGTGCAAGACAAAGAAAGTTTTGCAAGACGGTTAAAAAGCGTTTTTCTATTCGTTTCCTTCTTCTCTCCTGACATTGTTCACAATAAGAATAATAACAACCATTACAAACCTGTTTCATAATACAGCTGGCAAATAAAGAACCTATAACGAAACCTTTTATAAAGCTCAATAAACTACGCGGCTGTGTGCAAACCTGTTTTCTGCAACTTCTATGAAACGCCTGCCACTTGCTCTGTGGGTGGAAGCTAAGAGTTAAATTAATAGATAACGTAATACGGTAAAGCGCCATAATTTGTGCTGTAACTTAATACGCATGTGGGAGCTCACATTAATATCGCTAAAAAGGCAACTCAACACACATTCCTGAGCAAGCTATACAATGCTTTAACGCCATTTGTGATTAACGTAATGCTCCCGCCAGATGCTGCGATGATGTTTAGACCGTCTCAACAAACTGCTGGTCACGTACTTATCGCGCACGCGGCCTCTCGTGCAGTTAGCCAGAACGGATGCGCTGTCTTCGCACTGGCGCAAGAAAACTTGTGCAGTCAACGTGTTTTATTGCCTACTCATTTATGAGTGTTCAATATCGCCTTGACTAAGTATACAAGTAATTTTTAAAGCGAAATCCTTTAATGGCTCATGCTCCCGGTGTCCGTCCGTCCGCCCGTCCATCCGTCCGTGACACTCTTCAACTCGATAGGAAAAAAAATCTTTAGTGCACGATGGGATTCTAACCACCATCCTTCCGTTCCGCAGCTGAGCGTGCTAAGGACTACGCTACTTCCTTTTTTTTTCCTTTATTGCGACTACGCTACTTCCTGCTAACGCATATGTAGTTCTCCTTGTCTAGGACGCTAGAGAGTGTTTGTGGAAAGGCATCGAATCAGATGGATGCCTCCCAAATGCCCTCCAGTGTCTCCAGCATTTAAGATTCACAAGCCACCGTGTACTTAATTAACAAATTTAACCACACATCAGAGACATAAGCATCAACACCGCGCTACACGCTTTCGCCTCACCGCACTTTAGGTCAACAAAATGCCCCTGAATTTTTTTTTTATCGACAAGCAATATACTTGTTTTTCTCCGGTTTCGTAAACATTGGGGAATAATATTTTCCTATCTGTATGAAATAATATCAATCAGTTTTTAACGTTAAATAGGTGCACTCGCATAAAACACTGCGTAAGCTAGTCAAGATTACATTTTATTTGCTTTCAAAGATAAAGACACACAGAGCGAGCAAAAACACTTTTCGTGAAGCAAGTTTTTCATATTATTGAAGAAATAAATTTCCTGGTGGGTTACAATAACAGAGCACACTTTGAGCTAGGAAAAATTGTCGTTTAAAAATTTTCAGGCATGTTCTTGAGAGATATTTGAACTTGTCAATAATCATATTTGGCAAAAACAGCAAACTGCACCAAACAAGGTCTCTTTAGAAGTGCGGCATCTACTACACCATCAATATTATGCAGCATGTTTTAGTGCTTAGGAATATTCATTTAGTGTAGATTATCTGGAAAGAAGACAAACTTTAAAAAATGCATTTTTTTGTCACCATCTGAAACTTTTGTGGTTCCGTGTCCTCTTCGCATCTTTCTTATCTTGGGAAGATAGTTTGGCGAATTTTATATTAGTTAGATGATATCTTTGTGTGCAATGTAGCAATAAACGTTTCTGATTAAAGCATAAAATTTTGGGGATAAAAAACTCCGAAATGTAAAAAAAATCCCGTCATGCACAAATTTCTGATATTCTGCGAAAAATAATAACGTAATAAAAATCACCCAAAAAAACTAGGCGCACTAAATAGCACTCATAGTTACGCAGTGCGAGTTTTCGGGCTCCTCTTCGTAATATATTTCAAGTTCTTCGCAGCCAAAGGTGGCAACAGCAGCAGAGCACGTAAGTGTAAAGGTCCACGTATTTGTGATTAAAATTTTCTTTTCGAAATATTTTTTCTAGAGAAAAAAAAGATGCAGATTCTTTATTTCTAGTCATCGGTCAGTGACATTTAAAAATTATATGCATATCCAAGAAGTCGACCAAAGGTCCACTGAACGGTCTTATCTCAAATCACGCAGCTGTTGAACAGAACTGAAAAAAGATAGCGTTACGGTATTCTCCAAAATGACGTCACGTCTATCGTTCGTGGCTCCCTTTTCGTTAGATAGATAGATAGATAAAGAGGAGGAGGGAAAGACAGGGATGTTAACCAGAAAGGGGTTCCGGTTGGCTACCCTGCACTGGGGAAGAGGAATTAGGGGGCTAAAAGGAGGAAGAGAGAAGGGGAAAAAGGCATAACACACACACGCACAACGCTGTCACAATTTGTCGCTCCCTTTGGCTCACTCAATTTGGCTCCCTTTTTGTTAGTTCTGCACTCTTGCCGGCGCCAAGTTTTTATTTAGAAGTGAGGGAATTAGAGTTACAGACAGATGTCGGTACACGGGTCTTCAGGGGGAGCGGTGCCCCACGTCCGGACAGACCATTGCTGCTGACGCTGACCCGGTTGTCCTTCAGATGATTCATATAGAGGTATTTCTCTTAAGCGAAGGAAAAGATTGTGTTACTCCGCAGCATCGGTTTGACTTGCTGATTTTTTTGTTGGTGAGAACATCAGGTATCAAACTCGGTCTCTCACCAGAACCTTGCACACTACCAACCAGGGTGAATTCACCTTTTAATGGTAGAGCACAGTACCAAAATGAAGCTTGTACACATTAAAGTAACCGGCTGGGCGATTGTTGATCTAAGAATCTAATCCGTGACCTCCCGAACGGGGGGCGGATGGTCAAACATATAGGTCATCGCTTTCCTTACCAGCGGTAAAAGACGGTCTGCTGTGCATGCCGACGGGAACACCACTGAAAACTGCAAAACGAGAACTGCTCAGAGTCTGGACCTTAAGGTGAGCGAGAGTACAGGTGGTGAAAGGCTCCTGAATGAAAGCTGCGGCCGCTCTTTTCTTAAGGGGCTAGCATTTTCTTTCGTTCATCTAAATAACCGTTCTTTGTGCTCTTTCACACTGAAAAATTATAGGCAGTTTTTTTTAACAGCCCAATCATATCAGTGTTGCCCTCACGAGCCTCTAGATTAAAAAAAAATATTGCGTTCATTCTTATCTGCGCGTAATTACGAGCGCGAGCGGTGAAACTATCAGTGCGGCTAATCCGTCCGCCTCATTTATAATGAGTATAATATGGCAGTTGGCAGGGGCGCAGTATACGCCGTAAGCAAGGCTAAAGGAGAAAGAAAAAAATTCTTCTTTTCTTCGCACAGTAAATGCCGACGACTTTCAAGTACAGCCAAGCAACTAATTGAGCATGCAAAGCTGCCTAAGGATGGAATGCAGCCCTTCGTTACAGCTGTTTCGCTTTTGCTGCTGGTTTAGTGAGAAAATAACGCTCGTTGAGAAAAGAAATATGTAGCCACCGCAAGTGCAGCCTCTTGCCCACTTTTCGGAAGGAAAAGAGGGCTGTTGAATAAAGGCCTGGAGTAGCCTTTTATGCAAATTTGTTTTTCAAACTTGTGCGATGGCAGAGCACGATAAAGAACCCCGGGTGGTATAAGTTCATTAGGAAACCTCCACAGCGACATTCCTCGTGCCGTCCGTGCAGCTTCGAGGCGTTAAACCCGGTGAATAATATATAAAACGTGCAAAGAATGTAGCAGTATGCAAACCGCTAATCAAGCTAAACAACACTTATGCTATGCTTCCTGCTTATGTACACGAAGAAATTTGTTTCGAAACAAATAGAAGAAAAACCGATCCCGGCCGCGGCGGCGGAATTTCGATGTGGGCGAAATTCTAGAGGCCCATGTACTGTGCGATGTCAGTGCATGTTAAATAACCCCAGGTGGTCGAAATTTCTGGAGCCCTTCACTACGGCGTCTCTCATAGCCTGAGTCGCTTTGGGACGTTAAACCCCCATAAACCATAAATCAAACCAGACTCTTTACTTACTACAGAGCACAAAAAGCTTTTACAAGGGATATCACCATTAACCAGTCATTAACCAAGAAAAACCTTTGATATTCTACCTCGAACCTCTCGAACACAATAAAACATTGTTTTTTGGGGGAAGGAAATGGCGCTGTATCTGTCTCACATCTCGGCGGACACCTGAAGCACGCCGTAAGGGAAGGAGGAAAAGGAGGGAGTGAAAGAAGAAAAAGATGCCGTAGTGGAGAGCTCCGGGATAATTTCGACCACCTGAGGATCTTTAACGTGCGCTGACATCGCACAGCACACGGGCGGCTCAGCGTTTCGCCTCCATGTAAACGCAGCCGCCGCGGTCGGGTTCGAAACCGGGAACTCCGGATCAGTAGCCGAGCGCCTTAACCACTGAGCCACCGCGTCGGTGCTCGAACGTCTAAACATAATTCGAAGATTTAGCTCAATGGCAAATGCCTCATTCATTCATTCATTCATTCATTCATTCATTCATTCATTCATTCATTCATTCATTCATTCATTCATTCATTCATTCATTCATTCATTCATTCATTCAATGAAGTGTCAATGCGGGTAAGAGATAGAGGAAGAAAAATATACACGATAGCTGAACTATGCAAAGAACTATAAAAATAGGATGGATAAAGCCGAAATTTTAAGCTTTTATTACACCAAAATTATGCCTTAATCCTCGAGTTCAGAATCAGAAACGAAGCAGCGGTCTAAGTTCTAACAGCGATCTAACCGAAACAGCATACATCTACGGTCAATATACATGCCTTAATAAGCAGTTTGCGAGTTAGGCGTTCAACTGGCTGCGAAAAATCTTAACTGCGTCGGGAAGATAATATAAGATTTTATCAGCACAAATTAAATTACATTCTGATGATAATGCGTCTGGTTATGATTTATTTATGCCCTCATTCTGGCTTCGCTCAGTTTATAATACAGCTTAGGAAGTGCGCATAAAGGACCTCGCAGCAGAGTTGATTCTCGCTCTGGCGCGAATGTAAGTTCAGCAAATGACATGTTAGCACAACACCTTAGAATCGCGCACTAGAATGGTAATGCATTTTAACTCTCCTTGCGGAGGTGACCAGCGTAGAATTCAAATTCCAGGTGAGCTGCACGAGAAACTTATTTTATATGCAACTTTTCTCTTTAGGCCTAAGATCCACCATTTCTAATGAAATCAAATCAGATGTTTATTTTTTTATTTGGAAAGTATGAGCAGGCGCAAAAAAGCTACTCTATGTGGCAGTACATTTGAAGGAAAATCAACAGAAAAACTTTGCAAAGCAAAAATTCGGATTTCATAACAATCGCATGCATAACTATCCTTTGGAGCATAAAATCAAACACAAATATTACCGTGCAATAAAACAGTAAGGAACAAGGCGCAGTAATGAAAAACATAGAAGGAAAAACAAGAACATAAGAGAACACAACCCAAAAGTAGAAACTCACGAAAGTTTTCTGCTTAATTAGCGCACGAGGAAATAACGCACAGTAGGAAAAATCGCAAACAATTACCTTAGAGGAATGGGCTGTTCGAGCATTTTTCTCAGAAAAATAGCGAACATCTATTACAGAGCTATTGAACTTGTTAAGACAAATCGAAAGATTGCATACTAATAATTCCATGGCGCGACAAGTGGTGTACGTAATGGGGTTGATTGTTAAAGGGACACTGAGGACTAATTGAGGTTAGCCTGTATACACTGACTACGGAATACGAAGGCATTACTGTCCCGGAGTGAATTGTTTTTGCAGACGAGCGGTACGAGTTCCGGCTCGCCCATTTTTCTTTTCTTTCTTCAGAGCCACTATGTAGTGGTGTATTGACGTCACGAAATTGTCGATCAATGAAGAATTGTATAATGGCGTCATCGTTGCTCTACTCTGTTGTCGTTATAGAGTGTTTGAATTACCTCCGCGAGGTCATGTGGTTGTGACGTCATTACCCACTCGCCCAACCCCGATTTTCTAGACACGCCAAGCTAACAACTACGGCGGTTTTCCCGCTGAGCGAGACCCTTAACGCGGTCACTTTTAAAGACCACTCTCACCGGTAGCTGAGCTTTTAAAAGCTGGAAACACCCAAAAAAATGAAACATGTTTCGCCATCACCGACCTATTTCTCAAGTACGCTCTATGCTTCGACACTGAATATTGTGTGCGAATCTCAGAGGCCATGCTCAACATATCGAGAAAGAGCCGAAGAATTCATTTCTTTATTTAGGAGCAATAATGGCCTGAATGCATCCTCTGTGTCCCTTTTGTTCCTGTAATTCTAGAAAAAATGAATTAATGTCCTTAATGGCTCTCCAATAGGTCTGGAGCAATCGGTATTGGCATAAACTGGTTAGTTTTATTATTTGATATTAATCAAATAGTCCCTGCGTGTGTGAAGCAAATGGAGTGTTGGCAACGATTTTGACCACTTTATTTTGTAGTTTTATTGAATTCTAAATATTTGCTTTCTTGTGGTTGTTCCCCTAACCAAACTACAATAAGTCAAGTGCGGGAGAAATAGGGCGTTCTAAAGCCGAATCTTTGGACGTTCTAGTAATATTCAGTGAGTTTTATTTTAAATATCACTAACTTTGGATAGCTTTTTATGAATTTCTAAAGATTGCCATGCCAAGTTAGCTTACTTGAAAACTCAACCCCCGGTACATTAAATTTATCAACTAGATGAAAAGAGTCTTCGCCAAATTATACATTTAGTGGATGTGCAATTTTGACTTTAGGCCGGTGAAGCAAAGTTTTTGTCTTCGGAGTGTACTTCCTCTTGAAGGAAATTGGTAAACTGCCATTCATGATCTCAGAGAACCTGCCATATGCGCTCCACCCCATTCCTATCCTTCTAGTTATTTCCCTCTCATGATCCGGATCAGCTATCGCTACCCGCTCTAAGTAGACCTTTACCACTTCCAGGCCCTCGCTGCCAATTGTGAACTGCTGTTCTCTTGCTAGACTGTTGCACATTACTTTGGTTTTCTCCATGTTAATTTTTAGACCCAGCATTCTGCTCTGATAATAATTGGTTTTTTGGGGGAAAGGAAATGGCGCAGTATCTGTCTCATATATCGATGGAAACCTGAACCGCGCCGTAAGGGAAGGGATAAAGGAGGGAGTGAAAGAAGAAAGGAAGAAAGGGGTGCCGTCTGGCACTCAGAAAGGCAATGTCATCAGCGAATCGCAGATTATTTAGGCATTCTTCATTTATTCTTATTCCCAACTGTTCCCAATTAAGGCCTCGGAATACCTCCTGTAAACAAGCGGAGAATAGCATTGGCGAGATCGTGTCTCCTTGCCTGACACCCTTCCTTATTGGAACTTTATTGCTGACATTATGGAGGACAATAGTAGCTGTGCAGTTGCTCTATATATCTTCCAGTATTTTGACATAAGGCTCTCCTACACCCTGATTACGCAATGCCTGTATGACTGCTGAGGATTCCAGTCAGTCGAATGCTTTCTCGTAATCAATGAAGGCTATATATATTGACGTTGGTTTGTATTTTGAGCATTTCTCTATCACCTGATTGATAGTGTGAATATGATCTATCGTGGAATATCCTTTACGAAAGCCTGTCTGATCATTTGGCTGAGTAAAGTCTAAGGTTTCCTTGACCATATTAGCGATTATCTTAGTAAATACCTTGTACGCAACAGATAGTAAGCTGATCGGTCTGTGATTCTTCAAGACCTTGGCGTCTCCCTTCTTATGAATTAAGACAATGTTTGCATTCTTCCAAGCTTCTGGTACGGTCGAGGTCATAAGGCATTGCGTATACAGGGTGGCTAGTTTTTCTAGCACGATCTCCCCTCCAGCCTTCAACAGATCTGCTGTTACTTGATCCTCCCCAGCTGCTTTTCCCCTTTCCATTGCTTCTTTTCCCCTTTCCATTGCTTCTAAGGCTTTCTTTACTTCATCTTTCGTTACTGGCGGGATGACGCATTGCTCTGCGCTACTGCCTCTCTCATTAACGCTATGATTACATTGGCTACTGTACAGGTTTGTGTAGAACTTTTCGGCTACTCAACTATGTTATCCATATTTCTAATGACATTGCCCTCCTTGTCTCTTAACGCATACATCTGGCTTTTGCCTATGCCTAGTTTCCTCTTCACCGCTTTTAGGCTACCTCCGTTCTTTAGAGCATGCTCGATTCTTTCCGTATTAAACTTCCTTATGTCGGCTACCTTGCGTTTATTTATTAACTTCGATAGCTCTGTTAGCTCTATTCTGTCGGTAGGGTTAGACGCCCTCATGCTTTGACGTTTCTTAATCAGATCTTTCGTCACCTGAGATAGCTTTCCGGTATCCTGTCGATCTGTCCTACCACCTGCTTCTACTGCACACTCCGTAATGATGGCTGTCAGATTATTGTTCATTGTATGAACATGGAGATCGTCTTCCTCAGTTAAAGCCGAATATCTGTTTTGCAGCGATATCCTGAATTCCTGTATTTTCCCTCTTACCGCTAACTCGTTAATGGACTTCCTCTTCACTAGCTTCTTCCGTTCCCTCTTCAAGTCTAAGCTAATTCGAGACCTTACCATTCTGTGGTCGTTACAGCGCACCTTTCCGAGGACGGCCACATCCTGAACGATGCCAGGTTGAGCACCTAGTATGAAGTCGATTTCATTTTTAGTCTCACGATTGGGCTCTTCCAGGTCCACTTCCGGTTCTCTCGTTTGCGGAAAAAGGTATTCATGATCCGTAAATTATTTCTATCTGCGAATTCTACTAATAACTCTCCCCTGCTATTTCTAGAACCTATCCCATAGTCGCCTACCGCGTGGTCGCCAGCCTGCTTCTTGCCCACCTTTGCATTGAAGTCGCCCATCAGTACAGTGTAGTGTGATTTTTCTTTATTCATTGCCGATTCCACGTCTTCATAGAAACTTTCAACGGTCTGGTCATCGTGGCTGGACGTAGGCACGTAGGCCTGCACCTACGCATACCTTTCATGTACTAAATTTTACTAAAGTACATACTGCGACACCCTGGAATGCAGAAGTTTTTCTTTTTCCTTGAAAAAAAAAAGTATGAAGATTGATATCGACCTGTAATTATTAAGCACCATATTGTCGCCGCCCTTGAATACTAATGTAAATTTCGCAGTGTACATTTATTTCTGGAACACTGCAGACTCTAAACATCAGTTATATATAGGTATCAGGGCCCGTTCTGTTATCTAAATGATACGTACTTTAATGGCTTGATTCGGAAATTTTCGATGTCACATGCGATGCTGCTGTTTAGATACAGCGCAGTTGGGATTGCCCTTGCCCGCTTGTAGGCGTTAAAAACAGTGTATTTGAATGGAAGAGAGAAGAACAGGTATTCACTGCCTCATTTATTCTACACACACTGGATGCATGAATACACACACAAGTACCGCAATACCATTTGCGGAGAATTTTAGAGTAAGAGTGAAAAACACACAAGTAATCCACATGCATTGTAGTTAACCATTCAGAAAAACAAAGTAGGAAATTTTTCTCTGGATTATTCCCCTCGGGAAAAGGAAAAAGGTCAGTACTTAAAACATGTTCTAAGGAACATTTCTACTTCATTCATTAGGTTCCTTTCAACTTACCAGTGCCTTTGTAGCGTCTTTGTGTCGAACTTTTTCGAGGAAAAATATTTTTTATAACGCAGAAATAAAAGGGAGTTTGCCTTTGTTCTTTACCTCTTGAGCACTGCATGGCCAAGTCTGTCCTCGCGTAACGAAGTGTCACAGAGTGCAGAATTCAGCGGCAATAAAATTTTAAGTTGGAATGATCAGGACGATGCCTTGGACTAGTTGCTGTTTTGATTTCAAACTGTTCCTAGCGGCTAGCAGAGCCAACGAAGTGTTACGTGTTACGCCTTATGATGTATTGCAGAGAAAGGGCAGGTAGACGGGATTCTTGCAAGCACAAAGTGAACAAGAGAGGGGGAAGTCTTAGACTTTTCCTACGTTTCTACAAGAGGACTTATCTTCGTCATTTGCGGGGTTTAAATAGGGTCTTCAATGCGGGAGGCAAGACCCGGCTCATTTCTTGTTCTTCTGTCCTTGTTTATTCATCTATCTTGTGTATATTTTATTGTGTACTGTTCTCTTAACATTCAAGGTGTTTTTGTTCTGTCATTATTGTTACTTTTACTGACGCTTGTACTTTGTTTTATATGTTGCGTGCTGTTTGTGTTTTTTGTGTTATGTTGAACTGTACATTGTCGGACCAAGTAGTTGCTATAAATTAGAGAAAAGGAGTAGCCGGAGCCGCTATGCAGCACCAAACTCTCGTTTACTGTTCATGTAAACAAAAAAAAAAGGTCCGGTGAGGGGTGGAGGGCAAGAAGTGGGAAGAGTGTTGGGATGAGGAGCGTGAACCAGGCATGATGACTGCTAAAGAGGATTAACCAGTCGACCTGAGAAGCTGTGAAAAGAAATACGAAACGTCAGTAGAAAGGAATCCTAGGGCCGGGCGGGTGGAGAGGCAGCGATCATGAGCTTGAAGGGCTGTGTGTCTCGACATGGCGAGCTGTAATAGGTGGGATGGTATGACTATAGTCGGACTGACCTGGATAAACTCATGCGCCAAAAAGTGAGATTATCGTGCGCACTGAATGGGCCTTGATAATGAACCTAACCCTGCCTACGACATCGGCCTCTGTGGATCACGTGCAGTGGGTGAAGCATTGTGATGCTGCTGACGTTGTAATGAAGGAACTGGGCGAAGGGCAACCGGAAACAACAGCGGATGACTGCTCAGGCGGAGAGCTCTAAATGGACGTTTTTGCTTACACGCCTATGCCCTTTGCCTGATTACAAACCACGTGACGCCAGAGTAGTTTGTTATTCAGGAGGACCGGGGAGATGATGGCGCTGACTGTTAAGGTGTCTTGCGAGTACATGAGATACAACTGGGCCTTCACCAGAGACGCTGTACTGCACGAGAGGTTGCACGCGCGTGAGTGAGTGTGTGCGTGTGTGTTTGTCGCGTCCTGAAATGCGGTCTTTACTATACTGCAAAGGCAGGAGTATCTAAAAGCTTTCCTGAAGCCACAGAATTCATTTTATGCAGGAAAGCCCGAGCGTCTACTATAGATAGTCTCGCTGCTTTACCTCACTGTTACGACTTGAATGACATTGCGGAGTTAGAAAAGCTCCTGGCTTCCCGAGCTCCGAAAGAAAATAACAACAAATTTCTTCTTTGTAATCTACCTTCGTGAATATTTGACTAATAATGAAGGAAGAATCTAGCGTCGGAAGTACGGGATAATCGAAAGGGATTGCTTCATGGGTCGACTCCTCCCTATAAATATAAGCTTTAGTTTGTGATAATTGTTCTTGCCGTGATAAAGCTGCCATTTTTTCTCTTCCAGCTAAGCGCGTCTTCTTTCTTGTTCTTATCATTTCCAATAATCTTCGTCACCCAGATCTCTCTTCCTTTGTTCGCTGATCGCAAGATATTGTCCGCATTACACACGATTTCCATCATATCGCTTTCGTTAATTTCTCTACATTTTAAAGAAATATGTGTCAGGCCACAAAGCACTTGCGATCGGCCGTGAGCGGCGTTTCAACGCTTGTCGTGACTCTTCCAGAAGTCGGGCAACTCTGTCGATACAGGGAGCCTCAATGCAGAGCTCACGCCTATCGATACAGGGGATCGATACAACGGCAATCGGCGCTGCGTGGCCGCCAATTGGCGAGAAAAAACACGCTGGAGGGCGCCGCTACGGTCCGCGCTAGAAAAGCTAAGAATTCGGCCTATGCGCCCCGTGCAGCGTTCTCTCGGTCCGTCATCCGCATCTCGCTAGCCGACCACCGCCGAGCGTGCGTGCGCTCGTGTGTGTGGGAAGCCTGAAATTCGAGTGATGCGGAATATATATACCACGCGCGCAGAGCAAACCAATTAAAATAGGCGCCGCTGCGCCGCCGATCGCACTGCCCCACGCTCTCTCTCTGGCCACCAGTGGATGAATTAATGAACTGCGCCGGTTACACCTGCGCCTCAGGGCCTGCCGACTGTTGCCCACACGGTATCGGTTGGCTGCCACCGACCGACCGAGCGGCGACCGCGGTTAGCCTGCATTTTTGCCTCGCTTTCCTTCATTTTCACCTCTGTCTCTCTCTCTCTCTCTCTCTCTCTGTCTCGCTTTTATATTTGTTTGTTTTTTGCTCATTTACTCGCGGGCCGGCTCGTTTTCGAAACATATCGCCACTTCGCTCGCGAGAGCGTGTGTCTTATTATCGGCGACCGCGAACCGCTGCTGCCGCCTCTTACACAGCTGGCCGGTCGGCCTCCGTCACTTTTTTTATGGGTATTTTTCTTTCACGACGCGTAGCGCGTAGTGGCGTGCGGCTTGCGCGCGCAAGCGTTCGCGTGCTAATGCTTCCGACTGGCCCGCCTGCCTGCCTGCCGGAGGGGTCCCACTTTATCTTCATTCTTTCCTGGCTTTCCGTTCTTAATTTCCTACTCTACTTAGCTGAGGGTGGCCAATGTGAACACGCTCATACTGTTTGGTGCCGGGCAGCTCGCGCGCTGGGGAGAGACAGATAAACCCGCCTTCTGTGACAATTTGCGTTTTGGTTTGCCGACGCGACTGCTCCCTTCGCTATAGAGGGCTCTACGACGGCTGCCCAAGAAGGAATAGTCGCGGAGTGGGAAAGGGCAACTATGTATCCAGGCGTTCGTTGATCGCCTTTCTCTCTCTAACCCTCTCCCTCGGTTTATCCGTCTATCAGCGCGTGCGATCGGGCCTGTATAATGGATCTGTTTCTTGTGTGCATGGCCACCGCATATGCGGCCACGCTAGGGTGACACGACGCCAGCCGATCGGACTGCGAGATTGTGTCTGGGTGCGGGTGGGGAACGGAGGTGGACGAGGGGGGGGGGGGGGGGGAAGCGGGGGTACGCGTGCACACACGCACAGCGAAGTCTGGTTCCTCGGCGTGGCCCAGGAATTCCTCGGCTCCACCCGTAAAGCACCGATTTGCCAGTGTCCGTTTCCTGCATGCGCGACTGATCGCCGCGGGCACTAAAAATTGAGCGCGTGCGTGTGCTCGCGAAATTTGAGTTTTTGGTTATCGTGGAAATGAAAGCGATTATACTCGCTCGTGTCCCCGAAGAAATTGACGTAATGTGGAAGGAGCGTGCGCGTATACGGCTTCGCTTATATCCCGAGCCCCGCCAGAACAAGTCGAAGCAAGGACGTTCAAGGAAGGACGCCTGAAGGACGCCGAGTAATATTAAACGCCCAGTCGGTGCTCTCTTTTCTTTTTTTTTTGTTTTTCCGGAAGGGATACGGGTACCTATAAGGTTGACATAGCATTTCCTGAGGCCTGTCTAAAATAATTTCTCCTACGACATTTGCGGGTGTCTTTTCAGCCCTTATTATTATTAGTTATTGTTGAGAACTTAAGAACCAAAGAAAAAGAAAAACATTCGAGAGCCGGGAATAGACAAGTGGTTGTGACATTGGCCTTTTTTTTTTAAGTTGCTTTGGCACGCACCTCGTGCATTAGTTACTTTAGTGATAACGTTTGGTTGCTTTACAAGAATCAGTTGATTTAGTGGCGACACGGATACGTATTCTAATGTGGTTACAAACTAATAACCCATCAGCTTGGTGGTGCTCAGCAGTGAAGCACTGATAGGGCAGTGCATAATAAAATTTTTCTTGCAATTGTTATTTTAGTTAATTTATTCAAGCTCATGAGCTCACATAGCGGAGACAAAAGTTACCTGTTATTTTCTAGCATGTATTTCACGGTAGTCTCGAAATATCATTCTGGATGTTTTCGCTTAGCACAGCTGAAGTGACTGTAATTACGGTTGCAGCGAAAAACTATCTGGAACGAGACAGCACCAAATGAGCACTACAAACTGATTTTTTCCTTGTTGCCAATGAGACTCATTCCGTCGATATATTAAAGTGCTCAAGATAGTCGATAATATTACGCGCCAAACTGTCTGGAACTAGACAGGTTCAGGAACAGAGGTGTACTGGTAACAGGTCGTTCAGTATATTTAGAGACTGGTTCCGCGGAATTAATACAATGCTCATGATAGTCGAGCATATTATTTGCCAATAACGAAGTAGCTAAGGATAACCCAAAACTCTAAATGGCGTTTCTCTCAAGCTACAGCACGTATGCCAGTTCCTAATGATCTTCTCTTTATCATAGCCGCCCTAGGTTCCTGCAAATACTGATTCCTACTGCCGCCATCACGCCTGTTCTACGGCGCCGAATCCATGGACATCATCCATCAATCGTAAAAAGGAAAAAGGCAGGGAAACTGACGCAAGAGATGGAATCAACGGCAGTTGCGCTCTTTGCTCCGCCCTGCCAACTCAGGCAAGGCTCGCTCGAGAGCCTGACTTTGCGCGGAGACCTTGACAAGGCCGGGACCGCGGGACGTATGCGTTACGCGGGGGAAGTTTGATGCAGACGTGCTAATTGCCACCGCTTTTCGATGTACCTGATACTAGCATGCACGTTGCAAAGCCTGAGCGCGAGATCCGGAGCGAGCAGGGAGAAGGGTGGAAAGGGTGTGGCCGAGAAAAGAGGAAAAACCTTGAAACCGGGTGCACCGCGGCGTCGTGGCGCTGAGGCTTCAATGGGACAGCTCGGGGGACAGGAAATTCCCTTCGCGCGCTAACGTTGTCCAATTATCATAATTACCCGGGCCGAAAGACGTAAGCCGGCCACCGAAGTGTGTATATATTCACGTGCGAGCATTGGGAGTCCACTATTTGCTCTCGAGCTTGCCCGGCTGTATTCACCGCCGGAAACAACGGCTCACGTAGATTTGTTTGTCAGTGGGCGTTTCCTGCCCCAGATTTCTGTAACAACTTTATCTATGGTGCCATGAGTGGATATTTCTTTGTTTTTGCATTTGCGTTGTCTTTTAATGCGCGAATGCATTCCAACGCTTGCGCGCCGTAACTTCATCCTTTCCTGCCTCCGCAGTTGGAGGCAGCACTTTAGCGCCGGCGCACAGATTTTGTCTGGATAACAATTCAAGTTTAAGCGTGCCTAGATAGCAGTGGTCAAAACCCAAACATTTAGCAGCGTATTCTGAATGCGTGGTCAGTTATAGCATACGTCTCTTACATGGACGGGGAGGAGGAAGGGCAGGTTGCTGATGTTACCCAGGTGAGCCTGTAAGGACTGGCAAAAAAAAATGAAAGAAGATAACCTGGATAACGCAGCAGCAACAACAAAAACAACAACTGAGTCTTTTATGTGCAATCGGAAGGAGTGCATTTCGGTTCACTTCTCCAGCCTATTGGTATACAGCATTTGGCATGTGCATTCGAATGTTTTCATTTATTATACTCAAATATGTTTATGTGCACTGATATATAGACTGCATGTCAAATCAGAAATCGTTATTGAGCTAACGTCGTTTTCCCGGAAGCAGATCACTTTTCAGTAAAGTACCCCCCCTTTCGGCAGACAAGGACTTCTGCCACTGGCAACCTTCTCTACGCGCGCCGTTCTAGAAGAGTGAGTGCGGGTGTTAACGGCGCCAGTGGTATACAACCGCACTGGTGTCTCTTCAACCGACTCGAAGCGCTCTACTCTTCAAAAGTACTCCGGAGCTTCAAGTTGACAAAAAGCCAAAATTACGATTTTTCTAGCTACGGGCTTTGATGTGGGAGAGGAACACTAAGGAATTCCGTTCCGCGGGGCGTTCATTTTGTTGTGGGACACTTTTTAAACTACGAGTTCGACGCCACTTGTTATCGCCTTTACAAGAACGCTTCGAATGTGGGAGAAATTTACACTTTCATTTGAAGGTCGCATTTTTTTGGTTTCCGTGAATTATTTGAAATTCTTTTTAAGAGCCAACGCAGACGGTTTCTGGCGTCGGAAGAGATGGCTGAGCGTTCTGCAGACTTTGTAATTGTTTGCCCGCCAGCCCTTTCATAGTGATATTCCTAATATTTATGTCCCAATATTTCCGTCGATACGTTCTACGTCCTCTTGAGTACAATCTCAGAAATCAATGATAGCGTTACTCTTGTCCGGTGTTAAAAAAAAAAAAGGCCGTTGTTCCGGCGATTCGAGCTCTACTGTGTTACCTGAACTCTGTACTACAGTGAGCAGAAATGTTGTGGAGCCCCTTCGACGAATACTTAAAGTATTAAAAAACGTGAAGCGTGTTTTGAGGTTTTGAGGCTTTTACAGGAGAAAACAAAGATGTTGATAATTAACTGGGAGAAGGCACCCGAACACTGAAATCACCGTTAATCTCTTCCTCCTCGCCGTATCATTCCACCTGTGCCGGTTCATTAATCACGACCCATTGTTCCGGCATGGCGGCGGCGAAGCGAGCCATTGACGGTGCTGCCTGATAGCCGAACGAAACGCGGCTCTCCTATATGTCTGCGTGTGAACCCGTCGAGCTTGCGAATCAAATAAGTACGCAAAAAGCAGACAGCAGCGCGTGCGATATCATCGTCCGGATAAGTGGAATGGGCACGCACTCCCGTTTTCGCCACCAGGTGTCTACCGGCTCCTCTTTTTGTTCTTATTTTTCGCCGCTACACGGCGCCACGGCTCGAGCCGCCCGGTTGCCTGTTCCCTGACAGCTCCCGTTCCGTCGGCGGCGTCGTCGTCCCAGGCTCGCCGCCGTGGCTTCGTGAGCGCGGGTGGGCTCGTTATAATTGTAGCCTTGGAGCGTGCGCGCCGCCCCGGGACGGGTTTTGTTGCCTGTAACGAGCAGCAAGACGGCCGCTAATTGGCTCCGGCGTGCGCCGGCGAGTGCCCGTGCATTGCCGACTCACTTCGCGGGCGATTGATGGCATCACGTGACTTTATCCCCCCCCCCCCCCCCCCCCCCCCCCCATCCGACACCACTCGCAGCGAGAGCTGCTCAGCTCCTGCACGGGCGGAAGTGTGTACGCTACAACCCTGATCTGGAATAGACGCGTGGGTCAACCTTTCAGGCCCGAAGCTTCACAACGGAGGTCAAAGGCGCTTCTGCGGCCGAGCTGTCAGTCACGCACTTTGCGTATAAGCTGTGTTATGTATTTCAGTGGGGGCGGGTACGCGTTACTGCTCTGATAGTTTGCCGGATATATAATTTAGCTCAGGTGTGACTTGGGTTAGCGCAAAATACGATTACTCTGGTGCAGCTCAACCTTTTGCTTTCTAAATCTTTTGGTCAGGCTGTGAGTGGCGTATAGCTATGATTCCTTGCCCAACCACTCCATCTGTAAGTTTTTATGCTAACCCGATTAGGCGTGAGGCGGAAGTAACTTTACGCTCTTTAACTGTAATGTAAAACGGCCGAGTAAAAATCAATCAATGTCTGCTTCTACGTCGTTCAAATCTACAGGTGTAGCAAGCCTCGAAAAGAAAACAGTCAACGAGGGTTAGCACCGCAGAGAGAGAGAGAGAGAGAGATAGGGCTTTATTTGCAAAGAAAAGCGTTGAGGTTAGCCCGAGCTCTAGCCAAGTATTCCTGCGCTTGATAATATAATTTTTAATAAAAAGCATGGCCATGAAAGCTTTACTGAAGTCACGGCTATGACAATCCATCCAATAATATTACTGCTATATCGTTCGTACAACGACGTCTGCAATGTTGTTCAGAGGTCTGATGTTCGAATCCCGAGGGCGAAATAATGCACCGCCTACAGCCACGCTCGGAACATGCTTCAAAACATATTTTTTTCCTTCATTTTAGTGATAGTCACAAAACCTATTCTTCGGCCTGGAAAAAACGGCGTTGCTGTCTGGCGTAGTATACCTTGTCCAAAACCCGCACTTCTACCTGCTATACCAAATGACGATTTTCTCCAGGTGTACTGGAGAGCAGTAGCTGCAAAAAGAAGGGGGGGGGGGGGGGGGGACAAAGCCAGTTGGTGACAACTGGATCCCCATGCCAGGTTTTCTGCGATCTGTACGTTGAAAATTAACAATACTTTACGTCACACGTATTGCACGTCACTGCAATACGATGCAATACGATACGATATGATTCGATACATTTCGACACGATACAAGATACGGTACGATACGATACGACAAAATTCTATTGACATCACATCATGGTGGAGCCCTGGGGTGAAAAAAAAAAAACGCGGGTAGGTCTTACAGCGCCACAGGCCCTCCATTGGCAGTTCTTATTATGCGAACAGAGTTTATAAGGCATTGCGAACTAGTGCCAGCTCTAGTTGCGGGTTGTCCAGGGGAAGAGCAAAGCGCACTGTTTACTAAGAAGGCACTCACGGTAAATCACAAGCACCAGATCTACCACCTCCTGTGATCCCCTTTTTCACGCGTGTCCAAAATGTGCGCGTCTCGACTTCCTGTTCGCGGGCTACACTAACCGCCGCCGCACGTTCCAGATCTGGCTCCGCTCTTCACGGCTTCGAGCGCCCGACGTCAATCTTCACGTGCCTGACAGGGGCCGAGAATCTGATCGGACCACTTCTGGGCGATCAGCCCGCGGGGTGGAACACACGACGTCCTCCATCGCTCCGCGCGGTATAAAGCGGCTCGTTTCACTCGATTCACCGAAGACGACGTTTTGTTCGGGTGGCGATAAATATGTATGCGAAAAATGGCGCGAACTATCGCGCCTCTTCCGGCCGCTCGCGCTGTCGCTCTGAGTGCCGACGCATGACGTGCTGCCCTGGAACAAAAGCTCGTCTTGTTGTTTCTTTTTTGCGCTTTCATTTCAGCTCAACGCCCGCTTCAGTTTTTTTTTTCTAACCATTCTTAACCACAGCTCCTTAACCACAGCTCTTATCCATAGGGGACTACGAGCGTGCTGTGTCAGGTGTAATTCATTAGTTATGCCTTCACATTTAGGCTGTTCTCTGCCTGTTCTGGGTGACCTCTTCAACCTCGCCGGTCATGTCATTGAGGCCTTCCTAGTTCGAGATAAGACATTTTATCTTGATGGGCTTTTGCTTTCTCTTTGGAATTTCTTGACTCTCTTCCGGTTGCAGAGGGGTCGACGCCTGGTCTCGTTTCGAGCATCCGGTAGGCATATCTGATTTATCTCGTGGCGCGTTTTAATTACCGACCCCAGCAGCTGAGGCGTTTTAATACGGCGTTTGTTCTGCTGCAACGTCTGTACTAATCCGAAACTTCCGCTGGCGTTCTCTGTTTGTATCGTTTGTCAATCTTTAATGCATAACAACACGAAAAGAACAAAGCTTTATTTGATACCCGAAGTTATGAGAGACCGAAGGGTCAGTGTATTTGTCCCTTAGTTTTTAGTGTTGTCGTTTAATGCTGGATTGATATCTTCAATTAAAATTTCCTGCCAGTAACTGATCCCTAGTTACCTGTTTCCCCGTTTGAAATTCCTTGTTTGTAAGTTTCATGTTTGCAGCAAATTCTAACATTTACATACCGGTGGTTGACTCAGCATGTATTCATGCACTCCATGGTGTAAGAGTGCGGTGTATAAAGCTCTCGTTTTCTTTTTTTTTTGTCCGATTAGAGATCCTTGTTGCCCGGTGAGTGATCTGTAAGGGTAGACAAACAAGGAGTTGAAACAATGCAAGTTCCGATCACCAGCGGGAAGAAAACCGAACGTCTTATAGACTACTGCGTCCCCAATGAGACGTGCAGTTATGCCAATTGCATGTCATGAAAACAGTTCATCAGCTTCATCGGCCTTACTATTCCCACTGCGGGACAAGCGCCTCTTCCATTCTCTCGAATTAACCCTGTACTGTGCCAGCTGCAGCCTCCTTATCGCTCGAAAACTTCGTAATCTCATTCGGTCACCAGGCTTTCTGATGCCCACGCTAGGCTTGATTTCTCTCCACACCGTTATCTTCAGGGACCATCGATTATCTTATAATCGCATTGCATGCCCTGCCTGTGCCCATTTCTTCTCCTCGAATTTCACTAGGATATCATTAATTCACGTTTGTTTCCTGGCCCATCCGGTTTCCTTCCTTTCACTTCACGGTACACCTACCATTTTACTTTCCATACCTCACTGCGCTGCCCTCAATTAAAGTTGAACCCTTGTCCTGTATGCTTCTGCCCCATAGAGACATCGCTTAACTGCTATTCATCACATGAAAGTGCCTTCAGGTGGATTCCACTCCGTTTTTATTCTGCTAGTTATTTTTGTTCTCCTGCCTGCCCTAAGTAGATGTATTCCCTTATCACTTTCAATGCTTCGCAGCAAACTGTTGTTCCCTTCGAAGACTGCTGAGCATTGCTTAAATGTCTTTATATAAATTTTTAGACCCACCGTTCTGCTTTGCCTCTCTAGGCCCTTTGATCACGGTTCGTGTCTCGCCCCATCAATTACTAAGCAAGACAAGGCCATTAACTTTTATCCCCGTCTCTTCCCCATCCAGTTCTATGAATACTTCCAATAAACACGCTATGAACAGTACTGGAGAGATCGGGCCTCCTTGCCTGCTTCCCTTACTGATTGGTGTTTTACCATTTCCCCTGTGAAGGACTGCGGTCACTGTACAACCAGTATACAGTACGATTATGATCATAATTGCATGGGATCACTCCCATTTTTATGCAGCTTCTGTGACGGCAATTAAGCTAATTCGCCAGACGCTGCTCGGGCATCAAAGCATTGTCAGGTCCATTATAAAAAAGAATGCATCGAAGAAAGGATCGGAACAGAATATGGCCCCTGGAGTCAGTGGCGTAGCCAGAAATTTTGTTCGGTTTTGCAGCACGGCCGCCTCATAAACTTTGTGGAAGGATCAGACGCAACAATAATAACTACTGCATTGCCATTGCCATTGACAATGCCATTGTGTATTATATAACGCTACGCACTGTCTAGACAAGTGGAATATGTATTTTTTTAAATAAAATAATGTATTCGTATGTCTTAAAAATCGTGCCAGACGTGATTAAAAAACATAAAACTGAGCAAGGGACAAGATACAGGAGAGAAGCAGACAGGACGAGCTCGTCCTTTTTGCTTCTCTTATGTGTCTTGTCCCCTGCTCAGTTTTATGTCTTGTAATCATGTCATACCAACTATCCACTTATCGTTCACTCGTGGCAGACTTAACTGATACCAATGCTTCCATGTTTTGCGTATTTATTAAGTAAAGAAAATATCACACGAAGTCTAGAACTATATCGGTCCGGAACCAGCAATGTAGTGCATGCCGCTGGTATGAAAAACGTAAAGGCCACGAAATTAGCAAGTAGAGGACAAATATTTTAGTGAATGTTTGTCGTTCAAGAACCTTTACATTTTTGTACATATGCAACGGCCAGGGAAAAATATCATTGACGCTGTCTATCATTCCAGCGTACTGCGCAGCAGCAGCTGTCACCGGTCATGTATTGCGAGTATTTGCACTGAAATTTTAGTCGCAACAGCGAGCCATCGATAGGCCCTTGAAAGTTCGTGCTAGGATGGGGCCCTTCGCGTTACTGCACTCCATATGCATGGGAGTTTCCACAAAATCCAACCCGAGTTAGCAATGTTCGCGCCAAAATGTCTTTTCTAGTCTGAAAAAGACACTGTAGGCGGCAAAATCCAGAATGACTTCCGGCGCCGGTGGTTGTTTTGGTCAGCGGTGCGTGACAGTTCGAAAAAATTTCGCGGGGGGGGGGGGGTGGAGGAGGGGAGGGGGCTGAAGCCCCAAAAGCACCCCCCCCCCCCCCCCCCCCGCTGGCTACGCCCCTGCCTAAAGTCCTGCGTTGATTATTATTCTTTTTCTTCTCTGCTATTCGATCCTTATCTTCGCCAACTCACTGGTACGTCTGGAGTTTCGCGGATGCGTATACCGTCGCTTGAGGCAGTGACGAAATTTGAAAACCATCGGTGGGAAATAGAGTAGCAAATGGACAATTGTATTATTTCTGCTCATATTTTTGTTACGGCAGTTCTTAATTCATGTCGTGTGTGTTTCTTTGTTGTGTCCCATTTTTCTCGCGCAAGTACGCGTACCCTTTCAATGGTCGGTTAGCTGTTAACACTTCCCTGTCCCACGGAGCACAGCGTCACAGACTAGAGCCCTATTTGCTCTCACCTTGTCTCTCTTCAATATCGCTGCCCAATATTAGTATAGCGTAACTTACGCAAAATTCATGCAGTATATAATAGTAAAGCCCCATAATATGCAAACATCGAGTAAGCAATCTATAGCAGGAATAACGCGTAAAACGGTGACGGGGGCATCAGATTCAATCTCTGCAGCGGATGCGGCCTCAGGTTCTAGAGGGCAGTGCAGCGTGGATGACGCAAGGAAAAGTTCTCTTCATCGTCCTGAAAAAAAAAAGCAAATAAAGTAACAACACACAAGTAGTGGCAATGGCCAAAATAAGACTGCACGCATCAGTGGCAGTTACTGCTGCGTTTTTCATTCTATATTTTGTTCTATTTCCTCGCGCAGTGGGCAAATAAATGATGCTCTCCCATTCTTCTCCCGGTCGTTAATGTCCGCTGACCGTGGCTCACTGAGCGCCCCGTCACAATGAGAAAAAACGTGACCCGGCGCGGAGCGAGGAGACCACCCATGGTTTGCTGGCGGCTACGCTATTCTTTGCATTTTTTCTGTGTGCGTGAATCTCCGTCCACGTGAGCCCTCGTAAAGTTTGTGTCGCAAGGATTACGCTGAAAGACCGACCTGCCCTTTGCCTATCGATTCAATGGCCATCGTTATTGGCCAACTCGTAGAGTTGGGCCAGTGAAGAGCCGGACTTGCAATCCCACACCACCGTGAATCGGTCGCTTGCATTTTCATTTTCCACTGCGGAGCCCACCCATCTTTTGTGTCCAAGATCCCGAATGGAGCATCGAGTCTCTTAAGCCGCAGAATGCTGGCAGGAGTTTTCTCATGCACTGGATGTGATTATTTTGGCGCTTTTTTATTTACATGAACAAGAAAGGATATGTTGGTGCCGCATAGCGGCTCTGGCTACTCCTTTTCACCAATAAATAGAAACCATTTGGTCTGATGATATACAGTTCAGCATAACATAACACAAACAGTAACAGTACACAACATATAAAACAAAGTACAAGCGTCAGGAGAAGTAATATTAATGAGCGAACATAAACGCTGCGAATGTTAATAGAACAGTACACAATGGAATATACACAATAGATATGAATAAACAGGGATAGAAGAACAAAAATTAAGGTTGTTTAGTATAGACAGCACAAGTAAATAGCAACGCTATTGAAGCGCTCACTCACAAAAAAAAAATAAGTTTGCTTGCAGCAAACACAGCAAAAGCAAATAACAAAGATATTGAAGCACTCACTCATAGAGAGGTAAGAGCTCTAACATTGACTAATCCAATTCTACTAAACTAGTATTTCTCATGGATGCCGCTGTCCTCAAGGAATGATTTTTTTTTTTTTGAGTGAATGTCCAGATCAACCTTCAGAGGGCTCGTGCAAATTTTCTCGACCCACATATTAGTGTAAAGCAAATCATTCGACCGTATTACCATGCACCGTGATCAGGCTTTGATCCTTCGCTTCTCTGCCGAGAATCTCCCATGACGACGAGATGGTTTACTTGAGCTGTCAGTATCTTCACGCTTCCACAGCGAAGCATGACACAACACGCTACTCACTACACGCTATTTTTCATGTGTTTGGTAAGCAGGATAGCACTGTACAGAGAAACTTCTTGTGACCTCAAATTTCCTGCAAGCAGTACGCCTGTGCTTCGTACAGTTAAGTATCTATGAAATCAAAATGCCCTCCCTTCTTTTACCTACTCCGGCCCATTTTTAATGGCGCCAGCTTACAGGTAACTCTTTCAGCGGTCAGTATCAGTAATCGCTGCTACAAAACAAGGTCGTCTATCTCTCTTTCAGTGCTCCGGTCCCTCTGTTTCATACTTCCCCCTTTATCTACGCTACGTGTATCGAGTGGGCTCGGCGCTCCACGCACGTAAAACATTGATCGAGAGATCTCTTTGTTCTTACTTTCGGCCGCTGAACTTCTTTCGCCTTCTATTTCACTGGTAACGTAGTTAACGCCGTGGTCGCCCGTTGCTGGGAGACACCAATCAGCCGCATGCAAATCCTTTCTTACTCCGAGAGAACTTTCGCTTTCGCTGAGCACGAAAATGAGGGCATGTCCCCCAAGAAGGACAGCTCCGTCTAAGCAGCAGCAGCAGCAGCGCGCTATCTATGAACGGGCATGCGCATTTCAGCCTGGATAGAAACCGCGAGCAACCGCACCGCATACCAGCTGCTCCCATAATCACCGCGCCCTGAGAGACGCGGCGAGGAAGGGGAGGAGGAGGGTAAAGCCGCTCAGAAAAGAGAAATCAACATTCCGCGGCCCGCTCTGCTCGCGCTGCCACTGCGGTCCACGTTTCCGTTCTGGCTCAATGATGAAGTGCTGATGGCCGTGCCTGGCCGGTGCAGGCCTCTCTCTCCCCTGATGACCGGGCTTCGCGCGGAGGAGGCGATTAGTATAGCGACCCGTGTGTCCAGCCTGAGTGTATCTGGCATCGTGTGGCGCACCTCTGGACGATAACTTTCAACATAGCACTATAAGGCTGCATGCTGCTCCAAATTGCTCACACACACGAACACACGCACATACGTGGCGGAAACGCGGGGAGCAGCTCCGTAGCAGCGAGGGGATGAACCCGAACTCCATGGGGCATCGCCTTTGCCAAACCTATCCCTATGCTAGAATCCACAGTGTACTCTCTGATATTCAAACGCTACCGCTTTACGCGAGCACTGCCGCACTCGTTTGACACCAGTTGTAATAGCGAGTTTTGTACGCTTACTATTTGACTAGCGTCTGTTCAGTTTCTTTGCAGAATTGGTTTGTATGCGATGTACAATAGAGAGACAAGGTGCACATACACTTGCTGCGCAACAAGGCGAGTCCGGGTTTGTTTGCGTCGGATCCACAGGGAGTACTCAAGCAAGTCGTTCACTTAGCTTGGATGACTGTCTGGCCTCGGTGCCTATCCCATTCGCCTTTATAAATACTTTTTTTTCTTCGATGAGTGAGCCATTGTGAGCTAATCGGAAGGAAGAAGGACGCCCGGCGTTCAACGTCATCGCTAACCCCAATGTGTGAGTGATCGTTGTTCACTGGTTCGACGGGATACGTACTACTACCTGCTAAACAGCTGCGCAGGTCTTTCAAACTGAGGGGCCTAGATTTGTCAATATCGACAGCGAATATTATCGATGCTCTTCGGGGCTCCTCAATACACGTCGTTAAGCGTGCACTGAATATTACCGAGGGGAGAATAATGGATTGCATGTTTTGCGCTACAGCCTTTCATGCATTTAATTAGGAGCTGCGCATAATGATAACAAGCGTTTAGTGACAACGAAACGCTGGTTTAAAGCATAAGAAGGTGATCAGCAATGCGCAGAAAAGAATTTGCTTTAAACAAGTTGTAGTTATATTTTGCTGCAAATATGCTTTAGTTATATGTGGAGAACCAATGTGCGGTAAGTGATGATGTAAGCTTATTTTCTCTTAGTCACCCTTCCTTTGGTTTCGCAGCTTATGAAATTGAATAAGTCCAGGAATTTCCGCACGTCTACCATCTAGAGATGTAAAATTTTAAGAAATTTTGAATGCTTGAAAAAGAACCGTTCATTTTTAATTTTTTTTCCAGAAAAGTACGAAATTTTGGAGAAAAAAAAAACCAAACGTAGCGCACTTTAACTTTGTAACTGAGGATTAAGTAAAGAATTATATTTTTTAACCAAAACAAAGTTGCTGCAAAGCCTTTTCAGGAAAATATGGTGAAACACTGCATAGACTGCAATCGACGCGAAGCATTGCATCAGTGCTGCTCGTCTCCACTGGGTAGGGAAATTCTTGCTTGCGCGCTTTTTCCCACATTGAGATTCGACTGCATCTACTGAAGATTTCTCAGTTGCTCTTCTGCAAGCCTCTTGCGCAGCTTTGTGCGCACATTACCAACCATCGACCAGTCTCTTTTACACGACACAGACGACAGGGGAATTTGGAGTTGCCGAAATGCGACTGACGTCAGATGTTGGTTGGTACAGATACCTTGCCACGATGTATACAGCTCGGAATGCTTGGCACACTTCCAGACAGCTAATACCAACTTTTAAAGTGTGTAGGGAGGTGAGACTGCACTGATACCTCGGTTTGGAAATTTTGTCGTTTTTTTCTTCTGGACTATGAAAAAAAAACGAAAAAGACGGGGTTTTCCTCAATTTTCACATCTCTAGACTCTCTACATCTCAAGACTGCCATCACAAGTTTAAACGAAACCGCATGTCCTGCATACTTCTGCACTTTTCTCCCACGTTTTCCAGATGTAATAAAATGCTGAAAAGAAGTTTGCGTAGGCCGCTGCATCAGTACTCCGCTATGTCATACATACTTTCGTGCACTTTACATTAACACAACAAAGCCATATACCACTCAAGTGCATTTGCTGGCGCCTTTGATGTCGCTCTTCGGACACTTGCGTGGGTCGTCGAATAGATTCAGTATTGTGGGTTTCGTTTTCATACGCGATGCTCGATTCGTAGCGGTTCAACATTTACTCACACAATGACTTCCCGTCTCGGCGTGCCGGTGGTCGGCTAGGTGCCTCGGATGCGTCGCCTGTTTAAACTCGCTTCTTCTCAGTCACTCACGCGTCAAGCCTATTTTCCCGCTCTGGTGCAGCATCTCGGCCAGCGATGTAAAAGAGAGAGTGAGGCTACGCTAGTATCGAGCTTCGCACAAGAAGAGACCGCTCTCGTGACTCTCGTGACAGCGAACGGCGTCAGGTCCTTCATACGCGACCAGGGCAAACTCCTGTTTTCCTTATAAAAATAATAGTATGATAAAATGATAACAAATAAAGAAGTCAGCGCTAGCAGGTCACATTTTTCTTAACTTTCGCTTAAATACTTCCTTCCTTCCTTATGCTGTTGCGTCACTGAAATTTATATCTTCCTTCGCTCGTCTTGGGCCGGCTGACGTGACCCCGTAATACTGAGTGCATAATTAACACACACGTAGAAAGGAAAGCACCCCAGACAGAAGGAGAGCGCGTGCCCTTTTGCTCACGCGCTTTATATTTTGTGATTTGGCTTCGCGTACTCTATTTACTCTTTCGATCCTTCTTTTTGCTTCTTTTAGTACCTGCCATTGCCCCCTGTCGACTATGATCGAGGCACAGCGTTTGCGATTACGCTGTTGACCTGAGTTACGCAACGATGAATAACTTGTCGCTGTGTGCTTGTATGTTCGGCATACCAAACCGTCGATACGAAAGCGCCGGGGCGCTCCGTTTGTACTTATTCCTTTTCTTTCGATTGCTCGCAGCATTTGCGCTTGTATGGTTAACGATAATTGCACGTTGTCCTGACAGTGAGAATCAAGCTTAAACGGTATTCTGGCACTGTAATAAATGCCTTCGAGCTGCTCTAAATCTGCATGTTTAGACACCTTGTGTACGACTTCGCCTTCAGCCTGTAATTCTACACGCCAAAGTAGCGAACGAGAAAATAGTCTTCCATTTCCCCTTTTTTTGTTTTTGTTTTCGTATCGGGTGCTCACGGCTTTTGTGATGTCAGCAGACCTATCTAATGTTGAAAATGATGTGTGATTAACACCGTTTGTTGAGTGGCGTGGCAAATGTCTGTGTTGGCATCTCAGAACATTAATCTTTGGAAATTTTCAGTTGTTTTCTTTTAGTATTATATATTTATGTCTTTTTGGGCAACACAGATCCAGTGGCAGCGTTTTCATTTTGATCTGATCACGACTCAATAATCTTCATGTCTTCAGTGATGACGTAGCATTATGCGTAATAGCGTACATACGCAAAAAAAAACAAAAATAAGAAACGGTGAGGAGAATGCAAACGTAAATTCGAGTAGTGGGAAATACTGAGGTAAAAGCGAAATATTTAGGAGCAAAAGCTAGGAGTAAATTCAAAAATCTATTTTTGTATGCGCTCCGACTTTGCCTTACAGACGCTAAGATCTAAGAAACGCTGCTCCTACGTTGGCTTGCATCCCTTACTAGAGTATGGAATTCCCTTTTGCGATCGTTTCTAATGTGAGAAATTTCATCCAAGTGGAAGGAAAGAGGTGAGGTGAATCCAAGGACATTTGAAGGTAGTCAGCGAGCAGCCAGCCCTCTGGAGCTGGCTCTTAAGTAGAGCTCTTTAGTTCTTGTTTTTGAGATGAAAAGCTAAAAGAAGTGAAGAAACTCAAAGATAACGCACAGAAGGCTCCTCCGTCGTCCAGGGCAGGAAATTCGCTTTCGGTAGGGAAGTTGATAGTAGACTGTCCCCTTCCGTATGCAGGACACGGGCGGGTAGCGGAGGGAGCAGATACCCATAGGACCGTGGGTAAAGGGCCTTATTTGCAACCATTCTCGAAAAGAGATTCTATTCGCACTCTTCCCTAGGGGTTTAACTGACACCTTTCACGTGAATATTTTTCGTATACTCTCCTTGGAGATGCGTGAATGTTTCCCTCTCAGGGCGATCAGTTGTAAGGAAGTAGTCCGCCAGTGAAACGCAACAAATAAGGGCTGCGACTAAATAAGTCTGTGCGGCTGTGCATTCTGTTATTCAAAACGATCCGTAATGACAGATTACGAGGCCTATTGCTGCACCCTAACAGTGAGTAGGTCTGGAAAAAGACGCCATGACCTGCATTTTCATGCTTTGTGTTCCCAAGAAGACGCCAATGAAGATATAGCGTACGCCAGGGTCAACGAGTCTGCTTTGAGAACTGGCGGCAGCGTCCGGTATGCTAGCCTTGCTCTTAACCCAACAGAACGCGCCAAGTTCGCACCGCCGTCCGGTCACAAGCCCGAGATTGCGTGACGTGCCTCCCCGACCAAGCACCGTCAGCCCCGGGAACCTGGCCTTCATTTCAGCTTAACCGAGCTTACAGAGCCTGCGCTCTCTCGACCGTGCGGTTGGTTGTCTCCCAGCTTTTAGTACGCTAGCACTAAAACCTCCAATATCAGATCTCACCTGGGTCTCACAAGCACCCCCAGTGGCACCACCTGCCATCCCAGGGCAGTGGCGCATCGCTTAACCGTTGCACCACTGCGCTCAAGCAATGCGCCACTGCGCCCCCTTACAAAAATGGTCTATAGACAGTGTACAGACTTCTAGTAGACTCTATTGCCTTCCAATAAATATTTCTTTTTGTCTATTCACAGTCTATAGACTGTATATAGACAAAGTCTACTAAAAGTGTATGGCGATAAATCTATAGATTGTCTATAAACTGTCTAAGGGATTTGTATGGCCTATATAGACTGTTCTCTACATATTGTCTATAGAGAGTCTACAGAGCTTATAGCCAGAAGTCTATGAATAGTATATAGACTGCCTAAAGAAATTTTTGTAAGAGCAGGAGTGGCATGAGGACTCCCAGCGTTTTATAAATGGAAAGTAGACAATGACGAATTCCACATATATTAGCATTAACCCACTAACGCTATCGCGTCATATCCTTAAGGCGGGGCTTAAGTCAGATTTCGCCGTTCTTTCTCTCAGGCTTGCTTGACTTTGAAAACCGATCCTCGAATCGAAACCGAAGTGCTAGCGTGCCTAATTCACATTAGGACTAATCACGCTACATCGTCCGCCGTTTTTTTTTTTTCACTGTATGGTCCAAGCCTATCGGCGAAGCCAAGTCTGTAGACATTTCATCGAAGATTCGAAGTGGTGTAATTGACCAACCAGCATAACATGACCCTGTTCCATCTTCCTCACTTTCTTTCCTGCAATGAGTGTTATTCTCTCTCTCTCTCTGATCCAATAATGCGAAAGGCTTGGCTAAGTGGCTTGTCCCTTTCTTTTTGTCCGTGTGTCTTTCTGGTGAGCTGCTCCTTATTATTTACACCCGACTGCATGACTGCTGCACTTCTCCCGCTACCCCTCCGGCGCCTTCGACATGCTTTCTCACATTGCACCCAGCACGCGCATTCCACCACTCCATCCGGCTTGCTAGCACTTCTGCTCAGACTGTTCCTCCGTCTCTCGCGCAATACTTGACGCCATATTTTGCCATTGGGCATCTGCACGGGTCTGTTGACGGAGCCAGTCAGTGTACAAGGACATAGGTATGCACCTGGATAAAGTAACACGAAACGGGAAATATTTCGATGCCACCATCGTTGTGGTACAGCAACAACGCTAAGCACTAGAATCGTATAAGTGTATGAGAAGTACAATGGTGATTCGGATAGATGACAAAAACTAGCTGCTTGCATCCCTGTGGCGCCATCTCCTCTAGAGAGTGCATCGCCGCCAACGCCGGTGACGCGCTGACTTTGTGCCCAGCATGGCTACCGGAATGTCCTGGCTGAGTAAAATTTGAGCGGCCCAAACTGGAATGAACACAGTGTAAATACTGCGTTGTGTTTTTGTTCTTGCTCTCTTTACTTTCCGCATTTCCTATGCCGTCAATAAACACCTGCTTTGAGTCAAAAGGAATCGGGAAAACTTATTTGCTTTCTTAATAACTTTGCATGCTACTCAATTGCTTTACTTACTTTTTAGGTAATTGCTTAATTACTTCATTTACTAAATGCATTAAGTCGTGTATATTGCAGCATGGAGACTGGTTCAAGAGGAAATCATGTCTTCCGTAATAACGAACCTTGAAAAAGAAACAAAGAAACAATAGGTATTCACAAAAAAAAACAATTTTGCATTACTGTCAGCTTCTGTACATAGTTGTGAGTAGGGAAGTGAATATTAGACAAAATCTTGAGAGTCCATCCATTGTCTCTAAAATAACGTTTCAGTTTTGAGAACCTAGTGATCTTTGAGAGAGGTAATGACGCAGTAATGAGCAACCACACAACTACTACTACGGCCATTCACATGCAACTATTACTAGCACATATCTGTACTGAGTAGGCTGACAGCTGCCACATAAGACTTCCGACGCAGCACAAGTGGTAGAGAGAGTTTATTCATAGCCATTTATGCTGTATGGAAAAAAGTGTCTCTTCGATCGGGCATCTCGGCGCTGCAAAGTATAAAGCCACATAAAAAAGGCCGACATTTAGGCATCTTCACTTTAGCACTGCCTTTCGATGGTGTGCATTGCTAAACATACAGAAAAGGAGTTATCTGATTAGGGAGGTCGCTATTTTTTTTTTCCATCGCTCTACATAGTAACGCGGTAAAAATATATAGGTTCCAATGGGTTCTGTGCATTTTCATCCTGTCCATTGCCCGGATGCCGAGTTTCCATTGACAGGGTGGAAATTCATTGAAAAAATTTGGTCCCGATAGAAAATGTCTATTATTCGAGTCTTCCGTATAACTGAAGGTGTTTTAGAATTCGGTGAGCTTAACAAGGTCCGATGTATAAAACTTTCAGGTATTGAATGCAACTTTTTTTAGTGCTACCATTTTAAATGGAGGTGTAATCGCCGGATAAAGCCGCGTAGATGTTCAGGCTTCTCCATAGTGCGCAATGCCGGGTAGGGGCCGCAGTGATGACGCCATGTACGGCAGCACTACGCTTACAGTGAAGGAGCGATTGCTCGAAAGAAGAAAATCAAAGCCACCGAAGTGTTGTTTGGCGGCGTTGGATTACGCGCGGCATCACATTGGCGAAGCCAGCAGAAATTTGAAGTTTCAGCAACAATGATGCCATCACAAGTTTCTCCGCACTTCACCAAAGCCGTGAGAAAAAGCCAGAAGATTGTAGTCACTGCGCGAGATCTGTTTACAATTTGCTTAGAATTATGATTATGTTGTTCGTTGATGAGAAATTTCCGGGCGTCTAAAACTGTTTCCTAATAGAGTTATATTTGTTCGATTTTTTCAAGAATGCCTAACGATTGTTTTTCGCCATATGTCTCTAACATATGCCAAACTGATCCCCGGTCAGCTCCCGATCGCTGAAGCTACAGTTATCTGCACGACAATTCAGTAAATATATTATTTCCAGGGCACTAATCATATTGGCGATTTTCACGACATAGACGCTACGCTGCGGTGGTTTCGCTAACTAGACATAGAAAGATCAGCGCGCAGGCAACCGCGTTGTTTGCTCTGTTTCGAGTGCTTAGCCGGCACATTAGGACGTTTTTGTCCTAGTTTTACCATAAAAATGCACCTTAAAAGGGCTGCTGCATGAATATTTACGTGCTTACGAGATAGAACAGCCACTCACGTGCACACACATGCTTGCAAACCGAAGCGCACCAGCAAGCGCGTGTCGTGGCCTTCCCAGATCCAGAATATTGGGGCGGAAAACCGCCAAGGCAATTTCAGAGCAGGCTTAATCGATCAGCAAGAGCATACATTATTCACTGGGCGGACTGGGCACCGCTGACACTCACAGCGCATTAACAATGAGGCGTTATTCCTCGCGAAGTTGTTGCCAATTACCGCACCCCACAGTCGCGCTCGACAGCGCCAATTTCATCTTTTTTTTTTCTTTGCTGGCCGGACCCCGCATTATGCCCAGGTTAGAGTAAAAGACAGCCTAGCAAAACGTCTATGCAAAACTCACACATTTCGAAACAATGGTTATGTGGTTGACTGTCAAGCGTGTGAACGACGACGCAAACGCGACGGTCGGGAAAACACGAGGTGTCCATTTCGCATTTGCGCCGTAGCCACTGCGTCTGCTACACCTTGTTCGCCGCCTTTTCTTCGCCGCCGAACTATTACGCTTGAGAAGCGAACCGCGAAAGCAAACAAAGAGAAAGAAAAAAGAAACGCGTCCGAAGCAAGGTGCGCCGAGTCAAGCGTGGAAAAGCCAGAGCGTCGCCAATTATATGCTCCTCCCTTCCTTGCCGCTTTCGCTGCTCTTAACGTTGGCTGCTCGGCATACTAGAATGCAGCGGGCTGCTGAGAACAACGTGGGCTGCTCGGGCGACTTCGCTGGCAGTGACAAATGAGTGGGCGCAGGGGTGCCGACCGCCTCCCCGATCTCGAGAGTCATGCGCGTCGGATCTCCGAGGGAACGCCAAGGGTGCTCGCTTATGAAGCTCTGGTCGAAAGAAGGGGAGGGCCCGTAATCTCGATCGAAGCGAAAGGAAACGTTGTGTGCATTCGAGGCGCGCTGTGGGCAGCGCTGTGAATGAGACGAGTAGAGTAAGCCTGAGGTGTGCAACGGCCTCAGAGGTTTGATATCAAGAATGTGTCTCATATACGGTCTGGAGGTATGCAAGCTTAGGTGCCTACGATTAAGGGTGCAGTTTGAGCCTTGTTCGAGCTGTGGTTGCGTACGTTATACGGGCCTCCGCCGCTCACACCAGCGTGAATAATTGCGGGGTGCGTAGATGCGTGACGGATTCAGTGTGATGGAGAGAGTGGCGCGCGCACAGGTCTGACATGAATGCACGCGGTTCAGCATGAATACAGAACCGACGTTTGCTCGCCGTTTCGTTCGCTGCCAGCTTTGTGAGCGCGATTTATGTGCTCGGTGGCTTTGAAAGCGATCGGCAAATGCAACTGTTGCGAAACGGTGACGTCATAGTGGAGCCGTGGGCGCTGCTTGCGATGAAGGAGGGATCACGTTATACGCCTTGCCCTGCACAAAATATTATGACGTAGCTGAGAAGTAGAGCACAGCTTAGCCTACCGCGAAGATTCGAAATGGGCAGATTCAGCATGAGAGACCATGCGTGCGACGCCGGTATTCGGCACGCGTGCTAGCCCTTCACAAAGTTTTGGAAATGACGGGTCTTGTAGTTATTATCATTACATGTAGAAGCATTAGATAAGTGCAAAGGAAACAATTTGTCTCCCCGAGTAATTTGGGTCCACGATTTCTTCTTTCAGCATATAATATAAGACGTACACGTTGGTATGCCATATAGTGACCCTACCTCACAATTATCCGCCGCGGTGGCTAAGGCGCTTGGTTAGAGCGCTCGGTTAACGTGTTCGGCTACTGATCCGGAGCACACAGGATAGAACCCGACCGTGGCTGCCGCGTTTTCGATAGAGGCGAAACGCAAGAGGTGCCCGTGTGCTGTGCAGTGTCAGAGTATGTTAAAGATCCCAGGTGGTCGAAATTATTCTGGAGACCTCGACTACGGCAGCTCTTTCTTCTTTCAGTGCCATCATCCCCTTTTTCCTTAGAGCGCGACTGAGGTGTCCACCGAGAAGTGAGAAAGTTACTGCGCTATTCCCCTTCGTGAAAAACCACTAACTAATTTCATGAATGATAATTTCGAAAAAAAAACATTTCAAGGACACTTAAGCCCACCTTACGTCTACATTCATCATGCTTCTCCAATTCTGTAATGCTAAGTTTTTCTTTGAAGTGACAGATTAAACTGTAACCCTTCAATGACTCTACTGAATTTATATGGTCCATTTTTGATTGCAACCACAAGTAACGCGCCCTTAAGGAAAATGCATTTGCTTGCATATCACCTGTGGGGTATACAGGTGGCCGTACAGCAGCATGGGTCATCATAACAAGGTGGTTTCTGCAGTCGCAGCCACAGCAGCGCACGTTGGCTTGCACGCGAGCACGTTACCTAACGGCGACGAGCAGCCTTTACGGCGCAGGAAACGAAACCCAACCACTCGGCATGCAGCTGCTCTCTTCACGCGTGGGTTTTTGCACAGGAGACTTCTTTCTACCCCGTGACACAGACTCTCGCGTTTTCCATTGTTAATTACAATACAGACCACGCAGTGAGAGCAATGGCACTCAGACGGCGCCGGGGCCAGAAGGCGGCCTAGTCGGCTATCGGGCCCAGATCAGCTCCCACAAAGGGCCGGCCGGCCCGGTGCAGCAGCAGCTGCCCCGCCAGACGAAGCGGGCCCGCATTGCTCAATGCTGAGACGACGCGGGATTTATTCTCGCCTTTTGTGAGTACGGCTGAGGGTGTCCACAAACGAGCTGACGCAGGTTGGATGCATACGTATACAAACACGCGCACACACTCAGAGACACGCATGCAGAAACGTGCCGCGGGGCGGGTCAGACACACGTACTGACTCACACCACCGCGGACGACGCCGTTGCATCTCCACCGACGCTCACCCTTTGTCCGCTTTCGTCGAACCCTCTTTCCTGGGCCTCTGGTGATGAGGAGATTGGATAACTACCATCTCGTGTTGGAAAGCATTTTAGGACGGCCGCTTTCTGACCAGGCGCAACGGATGCCGCCGGCAATGTCGATTTTCCATAGCAAAACCTCGTTTTGTGCAGAGCTCTCCAGCTGTAGTTTGAAAGACGACCGGCTTACAAGCACCGCGCTTTCTTTCTTTTTTGTTTTTCTTTATTCGACCACGCATTTACCAGTGTGTAAGTCTAAGAAACTGCGTCTTTCAGTCCGAAATGTCAGCCTCGTTAGTATTTTTTTCCCCCTTCTGCTCCACCGCAAAAAAGTACAGGAGCTAAAGCCAGTGCAGTCCAATGTCATCGAGGAGGCACACCTCCATTCATTCACTCTGACCCTGGACTCCGAAAGTGGCTCGACGGACGTATACGCAGGAGCGGTGTCTTTAGCTGCCCCGTAACGTTTTGCAGTACTTGTTCGCTGTTTGTCCGCTTCGGCCACGCAGCGCGCCAAACGCGAGTCTTCCCAGGCGGTGACCGCTTCAGTGGGAGCAGGCCCTAATTGCGCTACCGCAACTGCTTTCGTTCTTCTTTCTTTTTGCTGTTGTTCTCTTCCCTCCACTGTCCTCAGGCAGCCAGCCAGCCAACGGGCTGGACCACGTTCGGCCTCTGCCGAGGAGTCGCGACCCAGATCCCGTTGCGTAACGGCCAGGCCGACGTGGGCCGAGGGAAAACAGAAAGCAAACAGCCACCCGAGAGGTGAGCCGAAAAGTACCTTGAGAACGGTCGCAACGGTGCAACCGCGAGGCGTCCGTCGTGGCGACTTGAGCGGCGAATAGGGGGAGTTTTCCACTGCCGTGAAACTGGAGTTTCGTTTTGCGAAGAGCAATTTGTGCAACGTGTGTGGCGACTGCGGATGACGCATTGGCCCTTTTTGTTCGCGAGTGTATATCCTTTGGCCGTGGCAGTTAAGGCTTTTGCGCTGCCTAGTACGTTGACGCCTTCTGACGACGTGTACATAGTGCGCATTTTCTTTTCTAGCAAAGGGGAAGGGGTATTTGTTGCTAACGCAGCCGTCGTCGTCGCTTCGGCAGACGCGGTTGCTGCGACATGCGTCTTTTCTTTCTCTTTCTTTTTTTCATCTCTCTTTCAACCACCTTGTTACTGCATGCGATAGCGGCCCGGTTGGTGCGACTCGACAGGTCCGTGCATTTTTCTCTTCTTTTTTCACCCGTTTGAAGCAGCAGCAGTGGAAGCCAGATGCGGACTTGAGAGTGAACACGTGTAGTTCAAGAACACCTGTAGTCCAAAAAAACATTCTTAAAGGTGGAAAGTGATAAGGGTTCCTGCGAAATACCAATAAGTCTCCGCCGAATCTAGCTGCACCAGGAAAAAAAAAAGAAAGCCTCCTCCCAGTGCGGTTCGCTTGCATGTGCTGGCACGCAAGCGAAGAGAAAGAGGCAAGACAAGGTGAGCGAGATGATGATACACGCAGCATCACGTGCAGTCTCGACCTTGACACGCGACGCATAAGGGAGGCGCGTAGCGTAGCACTGCATGAGCTAAGCGTAGCAGGCAGTCACGTCTCTCACGTTCCAAGGCTAACATCGGCCATTCGTGGACTCATCGCTCTTTCTTGAGACATCTTCACCGGCGCTACATCTGGGGAGAACGCGAAGGTGTCATGTCCGGCGCTAGAACAATCGACGTTTAACTGGCACTGTGACTTTCTCAAACAATTTGGAGGAAGTGAGAAGAAAGTGGTGAATGCAGCTTGAGGAGGCGTTGTCTCGTAGAATACATAACTTAGCTCCGCACTCGGGCCGTGTAATATGTAGAGCAGAGGACAGCAGATAAAGAACGACAAAAAGCTTGGAAGAGACAGCACAAAGAACTTTCAGAACTGGCGATAAATATTGATTATAAAACAAAAGGATAAGTTTTTAGCCGCGTGACCACGACAGTCTCTACAGCGCAACAAAATATTGAGCTCAATCCATAATATTTTTTGTTCCCCTGGAGTTGTTATGGAGCCGCAGTGCTGCGGAGATAGACGCGATAGCTCCGCCAAGTCCTGGAAAAAAATTATAGAAGCTGTTAAGGGCTGGAGTTGCAGAGTTGCACCGCACATAGACCATTCGGCTACGGGACGGATGGGTGGAAAGATAGATGACATATTTCGATGAGACAGACACGTAGATGGACGGATGGACAGGCGCGCAGAGGGATAGATGGACGTCCTCGCATGCAAATTCTGGGGACACTCCGACCGGAACCCGGAGGCAATGCGGCGGCATTGACGCGCATGGTATGTGGATGTCTATGCGCGCCCATCTCGGAAAGTGAAATCTGGCCCGAGGGACGGCATATACTTCCGGCAGAGGCGATCTCCGCTCTGGCGGTCGACGCGAAACCCGACGCAGTGGTGTCACAAGCACGACTTCATTTGAAAAAGGTCGTTGCTGGAGGGCACGGGCGAACGAGGTGGGAGAGTGGCGTGACGCGACCACGCACCGGCAATTGTCGCGACAGTCGGCGGCATTGTTCGCCTACATGGGGCTCAAGAATACGGACACGAGCGATTGTGTGAGGCTTGCTAGAAAGGATGAAGCACACAGTTTACCTGTCGGTACACACCATCAAGGCGCATATTTAACCCACAACTGCTCGCCGCGCGCGGCTCCTTAAGGTTCGTTCAAACTGCTTCGGACAAACCACGCGTCGCAGTGCGTGGAATACTTTTATTATTTTCGTCTTAGTGTGAGCTAGTCGTAAAGACGCTCGCGTTGCGTAACTTCTTCGTGGTGTGGGTGTTTGCGTGTGCGCATACGCGGGTTAGTGAACCGCAGTCGGAGGTATGGAAAACTGACCACACCCACGCGCTTAACGAGGTCTTCGGCGCGCCAGCCGCTGTATGTATGCGTTCGCTTTCTGCGCTAGTGTGTTTTTCGTTCCGTGTAGGAAGGAAGGAAGGAAGGAAGCATTGCTGCGCGCGCTGGAAAACGAACCTTGACGAGCGAAGACTGCGCGTTTGTCTCGACCAACTGGCGATGAGCGACGTGTAGTGAGATTCACTTGTGTGTTTCGAGAGGAACCGGTGCTCTATAGCGCAGCCCTTGCAGAGGCGGTGGTCGTTGCAGTTGGGCTTCATTGTCCGCGGTGGCAGTCGAGCCCATTGTTATACGGAGTGATGTCCCAGTCATCTCCCGCTTTCCGGGCGGGGTGCGACTGGTCGCCTCCCGTCGCGACCCCAGCTCGTCGATGTGTATTGAGGTGGAGTTTCGAGAGAGCCCTTACGAAGTGGAAAGGGAGTATTGGTTCTTGAAAACTGGGCCTACCGATCCATCACATAGTGGAAATGTTGCTCCAACACCCTCGTTTGTTCGTAGTACGAATGTCACAGCGTCCCACTGCTACATCCATTGAATAAAGAGTCAGATGTATTGTGATCGCTCATTAATCTCAAACAATGTACTGTCGTGGACAAAAGTCTCGAAGCCGCGTGGGCGACAATCATTTCCGAGCGGAAAGTTGGGCTCTTGGATAACGTCCATGATAAAAAATGGCGCAAAAAAGAAAACGAGGGACGACAGGGAAACGACGCAGACAAGCGCTTGTCTGCGTCTTTCCGTTTCCGTCCCTCGTGTTCCTTTTGCGCTATTTTTTCATCATGAACCGTTGCCGATACATAAAAATAAATTTTTTTTGAGTAAATAAAATGGCGCAGTAACTGTCTCACTGGAAGGTGGACAACCGAGCAGCGAGAGAAGGGAAGAAGCAGGGAGTGAAAGAAGGGAAAGAGGCGCCATTGTGAAGGGCTCTGGAATAATTTAGGCCACCTAATGATTTTTAACGTGCACTGCCATCACACAGCACACAGGAGCCATTAGCTGACAACGTGATATATGCCGATATATACGTTGTCAGCCTGTGGTAAAGTCGGAGATAACCTCGAGTAATGCGCATTATTATGGAACATGGTACCAGCGCAAGAAACAAGGACGAAGGGAGAAGAAAGACAACACGAACGCTTTCTTCTCCCTTCGTCCTGTTTCTTGCGCTGGTACCATGTTCCATAATAATGCAAACCAACTAGCCCAGCTGTCTACCCTTAGTAATGCGCAGTCGTAGTAGGATGGATGTTTGGCAGATACGGCGCACCCTTGCTTTCAAATGGCTCTTCCGAGAACCCAGAGGTCTTTATCCCCTATGGCACGCTCCGATGAAACGGCGCGAGTAAACGTCACACTTCACTCGGATGAAAGCCTGTGTTACATTTTGAGCTCGTCTGCTCAACTTTTCATTTGATCACTCGGAAAGAAGTATTTGACGCCTCCTGGAGGCGTTGTTCTAAGTTTAATGTTCCGTGCTTGCGATAAAGTTCACCCTCCCCAGCTTCAAAGAAGCAACAACGATATAGCTGCACCACGTAAGGCAAGAAGGTTAAATGTTGGCACATTCGGATCATGCTGGTGCAGTTGGAACATCGTCAAAAGCACCGGCTCCAGGCGTGCCTAGGCAAACAAACCGACAGCGTTTGTTCTAAAAAGAGCCCGCCATAAAGCTATCACCGTCGAATGGAGATAAAAAGTAGTTATTGCTCTCTGTTATCTTTAGTAATCTTTATATATACTAATAGATGTCACATAGCCAAACAGTGACCCCATCGTAAACCTGGCCACTGGGACATACACTACATAAAGTCAGTACAACATGCGTGTACTCTAAATGGTATATGGCTTTCAAACGGCAACTTTACATGCTCTGTTGGAAGACTCCAAAGCAGTGACAGTTCCTCGTTGCTGACTTCCACGAAAACTCCAATAAGTTTGCCACAGCAAAACCCGTCACGCTGCTACTACAAATCACGCAGGCGAACACATGACAGACGACTGCCGTGCCAACTGTCTCATGCATTTATTCGTGTTTCTCACCGCAAATTAGTCAAATCAGTGAGTCGAAACTTTCGCTTACATAACGTTTTAAACTTTCACGAACTCGTCGACGTTGCATGGAGCAACACGCTTTGGGTCCGAACTCTGAAGTTTCAGACAGACAGGCAGCGGCATTACAACGTTTGCGATGCTCATAATCGCGTCTTCCGCTCCGCCGAGCGCCGCTCTACTTGACGTTCTTGTTGCGTAACTACTAGAATGCGGGTGAGATACTGAGCCGAGCTGGCCAGCGTCTAATGGGACCACAATTGCCTCTCCTCTTTCTTGGGGTTTTCTTCCTTGTTGACAGCTTTCCTGCCCGTTTCCTCGTTAGCGAGCTGTCATGGTCGCAACGAAAGGAAAACAACTGGCACGGTAATAAGAACACGAAAATAAAAAAGGGCTAACTTCCGACTATCGTCCATTCCGCTGAGCGGAGAAGTCGAAGACCGCACGGCCGGCCATCGGAGACTCGAAGATCGCTGCTCCATTCTTTGCGCGTACTTTTATTTATGACCGCTACGCGAAATTCTCCGGGGGAGCCGAGAAACCCGAAGGGCGCGGCCGCCCTCTGCTGCGGCTTGGCCAAGATGAACGCAAGCACCCCCGCCCAGCTGAGAGCGCGCATGGCCGAGACGCAGAGCACGCGTGCCGTCTGGCGTTCAGAGAGCAGCGCCACGTAACCAAGTCATGGCTCGTACCCGTAACCGAGTTTTCTTTGCGCGAGGGAAGCACGCGCTAGCGAGTGCTCTGCGCGGGCCGACAGCGTCTTGGTCGTCGTCGTCGAGTTCGTCGATCGGGCAACGAAAGTTGCGTTCCCCAACGCGAAAGTCAAGGAGGCGCCACCGACTAGCGAGTGAGAACGTGCTCGCATGCTACGTATGCAATCCCCGCTGAAACAACAGCGGGTAAACGAAAGTTTCGGGGAGAAGAAACAAAAAAGGCAATCCGTTCGGGGCAGAGCAGTTGCGAATTGTGTAATAACACGTGCGTACGCGTGGACGAGCGAAAAGTATGTGTGTAAGAGCGGAAATCGCTTTTTTTTCTCGAAAAAAAAGGATTAAAAGCCAAAAGTTAGCCATCTGGCGGGCCTCGCTCAAGAGAATGATGAATTCGATTCTATTGCAATAAAGTTTGCTCTTTCTCGAATAAAGGAGTTTTCGTCATTTAGGAGAGGAACGAGCGGCATTCAAAGAACGCCGCCTTGCTCTCTCGCATGCGGACCGCACGCCCGCTTAACGCAGGCGTTCCGTTTGTTTATTATGTTGTTCTCCACGCTTTTTATTTTCTTTTTCAACATTTTGGCATGGCGAAACGTAAACTTCGAAATCCGCTGCGCGCGCCCGTAGGCCGCATCTATGCCATGCCGGCGTGCAAGCGCAAGCCTGTGCGAAGGAGCTGGCGCCGTGTTATAGATATCGGCGGCGGTGCTGCTGCTGTTGCTGTTGCTGCTCTATGGTGGCGTCCACGCTTGCATGTGTCCGCGCGTGTGCGCGCTGGCATTTTAAGTGAGTGTTGAGGCAATGCTGCCTGCGGGCAAGGCCCGCTGCGGCGCCGTTCGATGGATACCTTGTTCTTCTGCTGCTGCTGCTCTGTTCAGGTGGCGGCCGCACCGAGCTGCCCACGGTTCGAAGAGAAAACGAAACAAACAAACAAAAAAGAAATCGCTCGGGACATTCTTGAGCGAGGGCATGCGAAGAAAGCGCTGGACACGGTGACCGATGAAGAAAGTGGAACGCTCGGGCCCTTGCGGCGAAGGCACGGGGAACCGTGGCTCAATTACAACGGGCAGTGGCGGTCGATCATTATGAGGTGTTTGCGTTTTACCTTGGTTGCATCGCGGAGTGTCAATGGGGCCACGCATTATCCCTGGAGTGAGTGGCAATGAGTCAGAACGGAGCGAAAGAATGGGTGCTAAGTGCACGCGTGAAATCTCCCAGTCCGAAAGAGCTAAGGAAACATCTTTGTGTTAATATAGAGGAAGAGGGAAAGCAAAACGAATGTGTATTCTCGATAGGCGCGTGAAACCAAGATTGGATCGCAAAACGCACAAATCCTTCGATAGATTCAGCAAAACAAACCATAGTGCTTTCGGAGGCCCCTTAAGATGTCGCACGTGCTGTTGATGATTTCATGTCATTTCATTCATTTTTCTGAATGGGGATCCCTTTCAGTGCATTAGATAAGGGGTGGGGTGATCAAAAGCTTTGTTACATTTTGTCACGATGATATATGTATTTCAATGTCGCTGAAGGATGAAGGACAGATGACAGCTGCGACGGAGTGGGACAGGCCGTTCCAGTCTGACGCGGCTCGTGGAAAGAAGGAGGGGGAGAAGTTTACAGTACGGGCGGCGGACGAGTAACTTAAAAGGGATGGCTAGTGCAGTGGGATATGCGTGGCGATGGTGCGCAGATATAGGTTTGTTGCAAGACCGGACTCCACTGTCCGGACTGAACGCCACTGTAGACTTAACCTTGATTGAACACCCTGAACATCCAAGATTGAACACCATTGTAATGGAATACAAGTCTTTTTAAGAAACTATTGCCCCATCTTAAGCGTAGCAGCTGCAGCGTGTCTTATGCAGACACAACTGGAGGCGTAAGCGGTGATTCTCCTATCAGTGGAAGACATGGTGCCGATGTTTAAAAGATATGAGCACTATTATGGTGTATAATCTGCGGCATTGACGCAATAGTGGAAGCCCAGGATATGTAAAAATTTACTTGTATCAACTACAGCTACCTAATGCTGCAGGTAGATGCTTGCACTTAGCCTAATTTTGGGTCTTCCTGATTATTTTGCTCATCATAAACTCTAATTTCTTAAGGTTGGTAACAGCAAAAAATATAATAATTGGTTTTTGGCGAAAGGAAATGGCGCAGTATCTGTCTCATATATCGTTGGACACCTGAACCGCGCCGTAAGGGAAGGGATAAAGGAGGGAGTGAAAGAAGAAAGGAAGAATAGGTGCCGTAGTGGAGGGCTCCGGCATAATTTCGACCACCTGGGGATCTTTAACGTGCACTGACATCGCACAGCACACGGGCGCCTTAGCGTTTTTCCTCCATAAAAACGCAGCCGCCGCGGTCGGGTTCGAACCCGGGAACTCCGGATCAGTAGTCGAGCGCCCTAACCACTGAGCCACCGCGGCGGGTACAAAGAAATTGGCAGATGCTGAGATTGTATAATGAGATGAATTGCGTTAGAAAAATACGCTTTTCGGGTGATGCTTGTTATTTTGATGCTTTTTCACTTGCTGTTTTTTTTCTTTTATTCACATCGCATTGCCTGAAAGGGGCACCAATTAATTTCGCTTTACTTTGGCTCGCTTTGTGGCGCGCCAATTATTCTTTATGATTCACACATCTTCCAATATGCACATGTAATCTTACACGGCGCGTCGCGTTGCGTCAGTCGTTGCCGTGTGCTCGCTTTTGGTGCTGCTTTCCCTCTCTCCGTCTTTGCCGCCCGTTTGGTGGCATCTCTGCGCACGCTTCTCGGCTTCCGCCGAGGAAGATTTTCAATCTAGCCTCCGCTCGGGGGGCGGTCTTCACGCTCGGCTCGCTGCAGACGCCGGTGGCTTCACTCGGCGGCCATGCAGAGACACACGCCGGTATTTTCGCCTATTAACATTCATACTGCTTTCGCAGTAAAAAAAAAATGTAATGGTGCAACACGCTCAAGATAATTCAATCGAAGTGATGCGGTGACAAAATGCATTGAAACTGAGAAGACTCACCTCAAAAAGTGATAACTTTCGCCATCTAGGCTGTGGATTTCGTCCAACGCCACAATATATTAAAAAACAAATGCCTTTAATTTCACCACAGACAGGACACGCTAGGCGGACTGTCAGTTCAGCACAGCGTTCTAAGTTAACTGAGAAGAACGTAAAATTTTAATGACAGTTTAAAACCATTGTTTACTGACTCTGTAGGTATCTCGCAGTGGTGTTTCAAAAGCAATGGTCTCGTGGGAACGCCCCGCGTTCAGATGACGTAGAGTCCACTCCTAGGAAAACGCAGTAAAAGAAATTGCTGAACAGTGAAATATATGCCACAATTAGAAAGCAGAGTGCACAAAATACTTGGGTCATTAGGTCTTTATAGCTAAGAAAATTGAGCCGAAATGGTTCGAAAATTTTACAGTTTTTAAAGGGGCGCCTACATCGGCCAAGCAGTGTTCGCTTTCCGCGAAAAAAAAAAAAACAAGTTTAGGGGTCATTTGAAGGGACACTAAAGGGGAATAGTAATTCAAGTTGGACGGGTAGTTTATTCTCTAGGGTACAGAGGACGTTTATTTCTGCGCGAAATGATGGCTGCATTGAAGAAGAATTATAAAAAAAAAGGTTTTTATTCAAGAATTTTATGCGAAAAATGACATCCTGCTCCCGGTTTCGCCAGTTTCATGACGTTGGTTCCTCGAACACCTTCTGCTCACCTCACGGAAGCCAGTCGGGCAATGACGAGCCGCGATGATGATGACGATGATGGTCATCAGACCAGCACCTTTAGAACAGATGAACACGATCCATGTCCCAGCCTAAAAGAGCAGATAGTAGAAGTATGGAGAAGAGGAATGGACGATTTTAGCTAAAGAGAGAAAAATTACAGAAAAAGAAACGCCAGAGACACTTAAGTCTGCTTACGTGTGGGAATTCTTTCACACACTATGGTCGTGAATGTTTACAGGGAAGATATCAGATTTTGTCAGCCAAAATGTGCGGGAAAATAACGGTGGGAAGTGTTCTTTCTACCACCCAATAGGTGCACAAGTTTGAAAAAGTATTTATTTTGTTTTTTGGTAAGAACAAATACACAAGAGTCGGGAACGCTTACTGCAGACGCAGAGAATAAGATAATACTCTTAGAACAGTCCTTTACTTGAAAAGGAGCATTTCAGCAGGATTCATTTCAGAGCCAAGTCGAAGAGATCAGATGTGGATCATGTCCTTTTCCCGTCCACTCCATCTGACCACACTCTTCAACCTCAGGTGACGACCCAGATTCTACCGAGGGCGAAATTATTCCGCCGTACATGACATTACTCTGATCAGGAGGCAAATCATACGACCAGCGCCTAAACGGTACAGAGGAGAGAAAGGACAACGTCATGTCCCCTCTCTCCTCTGTATCGCTTAGGCGCTGTTTTTTTTTTTGCACAAGATCATGCACCAACCAGCCCCACTTTTCACCTTGTGAAATCATACAAGCATCGTGATGCAGACCTGCCATACTGTGCCGCACCTGTCCATTATCAATGCTCGTGACAGATTCAAAAATGCTAACTAGAGTCTCAGCAATGCATTTTAACCATGGATTTAGAGCGAAATGATGCTTTTAAGTTTGTCACAAAACTGCTTCAAAGATTTTACGCCCCCTTTGATGAACCATGTCATGAAAAGCCGCCGCTAGACCGTGTCGATAATAGCCGATCAGAGCGCGGGAAATAATGCGAATCTGTAAAGCATTGTTTTTCGCACGAAATAGCTTGAGGGCATCTTTTCAAGCTTCACAGGGATGACACGAGATGGTGAAAAACTCCTACGGTTGAAAAGATGCTTTCCACGAACTTGCTTTCCATCATAGGAATAAAGAGGGTGAACAAAAAAAAGTCAGCAAAAGATGCCGCTCGCATCTTCTCTCCTCGCGGTACAATATTTGTGCCATATCTGCGTGTAGGGGGCGGAAGTCGCCAGCCCATGTATGCCGCGCCTTACTTGCCAAAGTAATCGACTCGTCAGACGTGACAATGGCGCCCCCCTACTCTCAGCGTAACGATATCAATCTCCCGCATTCTAAAAGCAGCCGACTACTGACTGAATACAGCATCAGAAAGAAGCGAAGAAAACTCAGGGGAGCGCCCTATCGCACAAGCACCGTCTTGCGCGAGACGTCAGCCGCGGACAGCTGTCGGAAGTGACGACACAAGACAACGCTTTAAGAACTGCCATCGAAGACGAGGGGTGGGTGCGTTATTATTATGTCAGAAGAAATCTTCATCGGTATGCCGCGCTTGTGTTTCGTGGTTTTCTGACGCAGTCACTCATCCGTTTGTTTGCTGCGCACAGCTCCGGCGGTAAGCGTTTCCTGTTTCATCCGGGGCAGTAAATCAATCAGGGAAAGTTAGTTCCGGACAGATGTGTCAATTTCGGGCCGCCGCGTTGGCTCAGTGATTAAGGCGCTCGGCTGCTGACCCGAAAGACGCGGACTCGATCCCGGCTGCGGTGGTTCAATTTCGATTAAGGCGAAATTCTAGAGGCCCGTGTACTGTGCGATGTCAGTGCAAGTTACAGAACCCCAGGTGGTCGAAATTTTTGGAGCCCTTCACAATGGCACCCCTCATGGCTTGAGTTGCTTTGGGACGTTAAAGCCCCCATAAACAATAAACCAGCATGTGTCAATTTACGTGTATCTGCAAGCACGGACAGTGAGAAAACGAATTGAATCTTATTTTATCTGTATGCACTGAAGTTAACCACGAAAAAAGTTTGCGTACTTCTGCTTCGTTCCGCCTCGCATGCGGGAGGTGCGGGGTTCGATCCCCAGTGCCGCCGGGTACCCACCGGGGATGCAATGGGTACAAGCGTCCCCTGGTCTGGTGCTCGCCTTATTTAGGGTGAAATGCTTGGGAAATGGGTATTTGACCCTGCCTTGAGTAAGCGAAAAGTACCTTGTGCCATGGCGCTCTTTGGGCGTAGATGCCCTTGCGCCATAAAAATTCACTATCATCATCATTACTTCTACTTTGTTTTCTTCTTTACTGGCTGCGGGCGGGTGTACGGATAACAGAGACGGCATAACATTGGCGGTTGCGAGGTGGGTCATATCATTTTCCGCGCGAAATTCATAAACTGGAAACTTCCTTTCCAATTTGCGCTACAACTCAGCAACATTTTCGCGCAGAAAAACCGTTCGTAGTACGAACCCGACCGCGGCGGCTGCGTTTTTATGGAGGAAAAACGCTAAGGCGCCCGTGTGCTGTGCGATGTCAGTGCACGTTAAAGATCCCCAGGTGGTCGAAATTATTCCGGAGCCCTCCACTGCGGCACCTCTTCTTCCTTTCTTCTTTCACTCCCTCCTTTATTCCTTCCCTTACGGCGCGGTTCAGGTGTCCAACGATATATGAGACAGATACTGCGGCATTTCCTTTCCCCCCAAAACCAATTATTATTATTAGTAGTAGTACTCCCCGAAAAATAACCTAGCCGTCTAGCTTCACTTCCCATTCTCCTTAAGTGACCCTTTAATTGGGGAGTGATACTTCAAAGAAGGAAGACCTTGAGTGCCGCCGTAAAGCAGTTTCTAAGCATTTACGCTATTTTGACGCGGCTGAGCTATGACTGAGCCTAAGTTTTAATGCCGGCAAACAGACTGGTTTCCTTCGCTACATGCTCTGCGCTAGTGTCATGAAGCCGTCACAAGGGTGATAACAAAATCACTTGCCATTTCGAAATTTCCTGATAGATGTGTCAGCAACGCTTCCGTACATCTAAGCAGCTAAGGGCTGCTGTTTCTGAGCTACAATGACAACGTGAATGATTGGAGGTATGGGGGAGAAGGGCAATTTAATCGTGCCATGAATGCGGGAGATGTTATCTTTATTGTGCCGTAACGAATCTGGAGCCTATATAAGCCAGGTCGAGGGAAAGCCAGTGGGAGAGACAGAAAGCACTCCCCACCCCTTAGCTAAGGGGTTGCCAGCCTAGGTACGGCCTCTCTCAACCCATCTCCCCAGCCGATAATTCACCTCCCGGAAGCACCGCCCACACCTCCACAATCCACCTTTGCCACCTATCCATCTCTGACCGCCTTCACCTAGCGGAAAAATTCTTTCGCGCGTGTGATGCCGCGGTTGAAAATAAAAAAAAAACGTGAATTAAAGTAAAAGCATCAAAGAAATAATAGAGCGTAATTTGAACTGCTATCGTAGCTTTATAGCAAAATTTCTGGATCACGCTGTGAATACTTTTTATTTTGTGGGTTTGCGCAGGATCTCCACTGAGACAAAATGAAAAGCTGGCGGTTTCCACACACTTCCCAGTGGCCACTGGTTACAGCCGTCTGCGACCTATCACCTGTCACGGTTGGCAGGTGGCAATGTGGAGAGAGAGAAGCCTAGTCCGCTTCTAGAGGAGAGGAGGGTGAGACCCGAATGTGGCTGCAACGGGAAGAAGTTTCTCACCTGCCAAGGTTAATCCAGGAAGAAGAAAGAGCCAGCCCTGACCTTCCCCGTTTGGTAGGTGGAAAACTTTTGTCAGGCGAATCCCCTTCTCTATTTGTGTGGTATGTGTGAGCCTGCATGGCAGCTCACTACGAGGTTCATATGCTGTCGCACTGTCACAGCTAATGGTGATTAAGGGCCTTCCTAGTTTGTTTGTTTTTTACCGATGTGGCTTAGAAAAACAAAAATGAACCATCTGGCGTGTTTAGGCCGAATGCAAATTAGGTGCGCTAGCGCCTCGGTTTTCACTTCGTTTCGGTTCGATTCCTGGTTTACGATGTCAAGCATGCTTCAAACAAAGTTCATCAAACAAACAAATCTTAACAATGCAGAGTTCCCTCGCACAGCAGTTATGTTTCAAATGCCGTTGACACAAATGCTAGCCGTTGTAAAAGGGGCGTTGCTCGTTGTGGTAAGGACCCGGACGACATGCTGGAGACATTCCGCAAAATCCGTGTCATACAAACAGCAAGAGTGGATTCAGTGACGCTAACAGACGCAAGTTTCTCGCTCGTAACGGTTGTACGCGCACCCTTGTTTCGAGACACCACGCCTACATCGCTTTTGATATTACAACACGAAAAATCCTGTGTCCATTCATTTGCTTGCCAACGGGGGACCGGCTGTTACATGCGCCACAACCAACGTTCCCTTGCAAGAGGCTTGCGCTAGGCTTTGTCATGTTTCAAATACTTCACGCCTTTCTTCGCAGTCACCTACATTGAATACTACAGGGGGGCGGCGTTTTGAATTAAAGAAAATCGTGTGCCCATTTTTTAAGGCGCACGATTTATGCTAGCACTGGCCAGACGCGACACACCCATGCCAGAGTGATAAACGCGTGGCCTGTCTTGGAAAGACAGAGCACTGGACACGTAGCAAGGTCTCCAACGCACAGCGCCGTAAAAGTGGCGGCTCGCATACCAACGCAGCAAGAAACGTCCAAGTGACGAGAAACCCCTCAGTGCCGGAGACGCCAGACTTTCGCTCGCCCCCACGGAGCTGTTTCCTAACACCTCAAGCCGACGAAACCATCGCGCACGGTTTTTTTGCTCCGCTGAGCGATCAGATTCCCGTGGTTCGATCGTTTACACGACCGGACGCACTCGCTCAGATCACCCGCGGCGAGAGCCGGGCGCTTTATTACCGATCCCTGCGCGCGCCGTCAATCAAGGCGCTTCAACCACGCATCCAAAGTACTCCCCCTCGCTTCAGGCATGGAGCCGCACGTGCGCACAGCAATCGCGCGCACACGGACCCACTCACGCGACACGTGCAGCCGAGCAAGCCAAGTCTCTAAAGGGGCGGCTTCAAGGTCGTCCGTTCGACCAAGGTAATGTCCGTTCCAGCGACGACCAGCGCGCTCACGAAGAAAACGCCTGAATCGCGGCGGGCCCCCGCGGAGCGACGCCGACGACTGCCAGGCCTGCCGCGGACAAATGGTCAACACGCGCACAAACGGACTGAGTGCGTGCGTGAGTGAGTGTATGAGTGCGCGTGCGCGCATTCGGCGCATTTGCGTGCCGCTTGCGTGCTGGGCTCTCCCTGCCCTCGGCGGAATTTCAAAGACGGACGTTTCCCGCCGGCCGCCCGCATCGTTTGACAGCCGCGAAACGCTCTGTCCACGAGAGGGGGGGAAGCAGGGTGTGCGCTGCATTTCCTCACAATAGAGCACCGCTGGTCAGCAGCGACGGCAACCGGCGGCGCCTGACGCAAATCTCTCGCGTCACCTCGACGCACTGGCGTTGAGGCAGCAGTGCCGGCGGCGGCAACAGCAGAAGCCGCCGGCGGCGGCTGCAGCGCGGCTTCGTGCCGAAGGGGGGTGAAACCTTGTACCCATTCCGAGCAATTAATTGTTCCCCTCCCGAGCGAGGAGGGCGCAAGGGGTGGGAGCACCTATCGGCGGCGCCCGGGCGAAAGCGGTCGCCGCTCGCGCTCCGAACCAATCGAACACCTGCGCGGGGCGCTTTGTTTCTTTCTTGGCTTCCTCGGGCTGACACCGTAAACTGATTTTGTCCGGCGTCCCCGCGCGAAGGCGTTCGGCGCGCTTTCACGCGCTCGCGTGCCCTTGCTAGCCCGGCCCGCCCGCCCGCCTGGCTGGCGGCGCGCCGCTGCAGCCTGCGCTGGTGGAGGGGCGAAAACAAGATCGGGCCTCACGATACCGGCGACGGCCGCCCGAGCGCGCGCGAGTCGTCCCTCGCATCTGGGGCGTTGGCCCTGCAGCAGCGGCCGACTCCACTGCATCCGCGGCGACGGCCGACTAGCGAGGAAACGTTGGCCCAAGCTGGGTCCGTCGCCGACGCCGATGCAGTCAGCACTGCACGGACAGCGCAAGGCCCTCTCCGAGCGTTGGCTCGCGTGGGCGAGATCCGAACCAAGGCGGTCTTTATCGCGACCGTTTGTATTCAACACCTCGCGTCGGAGTTTGGGGTGAACTGAAGAGCGTGATGGCGGAACTGACGCGGTTGTTACTTCTGTGCAGCACACTTTCCCTGAAGTGAAAACGCGGGTGGAAATTATGGCATACGTTATGTGACTGAATGTAGCGGTCAAACTTGAAGAAAGGCGCGTTAATCTGGGTGTTTCACGAGAGATGACCGGACGAGAAATTTGTGCAGGTTTGCTCTACTATGACAGCGGAATCTCGGATATTTGAAATTGAGAATGTAGACCGCGATGTATTCCTTTGCCTTGACATGATATTCAAGGACGTGAGAATTTTACATGGACTAACGATGGTGGGGTAAGTGACAGGAATGCGCTCTTTGTCGGCACAACGCGATACGCGAGAGGGATATTCAAATGCATTCTGTGGTTCAAGCCCCCCTCATACCCACTTTTATTTCTTGCACGGTGTGGAACTGTCTTCCGCGTGCAATATTACAGGCGGCGCCACTTTCTTTCCTTTTAATCAATCAATATGCCAGAGCGGAGGTACGGGGCAGTGAGGAAATAGCGGGCTAGGTTGGAGCTTTATTGAGAGGAGCACGTTATGAAGCTACTGCCGGGCAGTTTAAGGCAAAGATAGACACTCCGCCATTATTGGAGTGATGACTTGGTCTATTTGGTTGCTTGCGTCGTGAATTTAATTTCATGCGTACTCCTTGTGTCGAGCCGCGTAGTCTGTGCTTTACAGGTGCTAATGTCTTTCTGTACAGCTTGTGAAAGCTGAGAAAATAGCTTCCTCGTGCAATGAGGCAGGGATCATTTCATCATCACTGAACTACTTTGTTGTAATTACAGCTGAAAACTAAAAATTGATCAGAATCAAGAGACATAGCACGACGCAAAAATTTCTGGCTGCTGTACGGCTTTAATACTATAAGTTTTCCGCATTTAGCCTCATACCGCTGTTGCTTAAAGTGTGTGTTAGAAATAACGTATCTAGACCGAAAAAAACCTCGCTTTATAAATAAAAAAAAACAGATTTTATTTTATTTTGGCCCGGGCATATTTAGTACCTGTCCATGCAGCAACGGAAACTTTTGCTGTCTCCCCTAACTCTCGTTGACGGCAGGCAACATATACTATGTGCTGCCTTCTGTACGGGCTATGCTCACCGTAACTTTACCCCACCTCTTTCGAGCGCGAATCCAGGCTTTTGTTTCTCAAATTTCGCTTCTGCGAGCGGCAAGCACAAAAATTTGCTACACGATCGCCGTAAGCGGAAGGGTAATTTTATTTTGAAGTCTACGCGCGCGCCCATTACTTTCACTGCAGTCACGCCCTGCCGCGGTTGCTTCCGCCAAGGCATCATTCCAGAATACCAGCCAGCCGGACGTAACTGGGCTCGCGCTTCCTGGGTGCTTGCTCGGGTTGGGTGTGCGTGCCTGGGCGCAGGACAGCTCGCGATAAGTCTCTTGTTCTAGCAAATAAAAAAATCACAAAGTGAATAAGAAAAATAGAATAAAGAAGGCACACGCCATTAAGGGAGGACACCTGCAGCTCGTTTCGTGTCCCGGCGTCGGCGTGGACAGCTAGGCGGTCGCTCGGACGCGATAGCGAAGATCTGTGGCGAGCGAGGATGATGCCGGCGTACGAATAAAGACAACATCGCGGAGCAAACAACGCCCGCGAGGCGATGCCCCGTCGGGAGAAGCTAACACGTTGGCGGAACTAAACGTTGACGCCGTTGGTAGCCGCAGCGAGTGCGAGCACGCCAGCGACTCCAGCGAAGCGTGACGGCCGTTGCGAGAACGCTTGAGGACGTTCGCGAGCGTTGGCAAGCGTTCATTGGTGCCGTACGTGTTCCACTGCGTTGGAGCATCGGTCACTGCACGCAGCGGAAGAAACGGTTCCTTTTCAAACAAGGGTTAGAGACTGAGCCGTCTCACACACTATGAGCAACTGGATGACGGCTTTGCACTCTCGAGCGTGGAACTAACGCGTATTCATTTGTTGGTTTCATGAAGAGCTGTCCGGACGGCGCGCTGTTACGACAGCGACGTTTGGACAGCCCTTGTCGGCGTCCTATTGTACCGGCTTCGCGTGGAAGTGTTGCACTCGTTCAAGCGTCGTTTCATTCGCAGATTGCGGGCATGATCGATGACCTGCGATTGCACCGTGAGAAACAAGTAGCTGTTTGGTCTTGGAGTCAACGGTACATTTCGTGTGTGCAGTTCTGTTGAAATATATGCGTTGGTGTTACGTCATCAGGCAATACTATACGTGTAGTGGATCCTCGTTCATGCGAGCTCAGGCGTTAAGCTTTATTCGCTTCTATGCGTTCCTTTATGATAGGCTAGGTGTTTTCGTCACGCTCAAGAGACGAAGTGATCTCGAAGGCTTCATACAATGCTGTAACGCGATGTCTGAGTGCAACAGGCAGACGTGCATTGTGCGCTTGTTGCAGGCTGAATGGAGTGACAATTTCTGCTGTGGCATCGTGTTAAATAGTTGGCCTTGAAAGTAGCTTCACGTACCTTTTTCGCGAGAATGTGGACTCTTTTCTCGCCATTACTAAGTGGGGAAAAGGAATTGCTTCTGGTCACTGTACATTTTGCGCGTTCCACTCCTTCCATTCTGTGGACCAGAGGTGGAACCTCGTGGCTAAATTCAAGGGCTTTTTTTTCTTGCATTTTGGCCACTGTGGAATGTAGTCATTGTTAGGAAGCGGCGTGGATAGAACGAAAGGCTTCAAATAATCACAAATGACGATAAAAGAGTTTATTGAATAAGCTTGGCTCTCCGCTCTGAGGGTGATAGGGAAAACAGCAGGGAAGGGATGGGGAAGAGGAAAAGCTGCGAGTCCGCAAGCCTCAAAGCACGCGAACCCCCCGCAGTTGTGCGCTGAAGTTAGCTAAAGTCATAAGATCTGCCACTGCATTCGTTTGAGGAAGGATCCAATCTGCGAGGGGGGTTGCGGTGCACGGAAGGGAATACATAACCAGCGATCATCATGTAATTTTGCGGCTGTAAAGAAACTTATGACTAGTTAGAGAAGTAGCCGTTGGTTGTCCATGCTGCCACTTGAATTTCATTGGGTTCGGCGTAAGAGTGGCACAAAGGCTTCCATTTGCCGCTGCACAAAGTGCCCCGCTTTTACACGGAACATCATTGCCCCATTATCGGTCAGCCTAACAGCACTGACTCGCAAGACAAATCTCTACGGAGGGTCGGGAATGCAGGAAAAAATACCGGTATGCCAGTGTAGTACTCTTCTCACATTCGAAGAAGACGGCACGGGCCGCGGCGCCACACGAGGCTGTGGCGGCGGCCGTTACACAATGGTCGCACGTGTTCCGCCTTTTGACTGGCTGAGCAGGAGAACGTCTAGACACCGCAGACACTCGGACAAAGCTGGGACGGAAACAACAGCAGCTCGGCGTCGGCTGCGGGGCCCGCGGGAAGTGAGATTGGAACGCAACGGTATAGGAGAGAAGGGGAGCCGTGCTCTGCCACTTTCACTTTTTTTCCGGACCATTGCTCTACAACCCCCCCCCCCCCCCCCTTCCCCTTCACTTCGGCCCCTCCCCAAACCTCACGTCTCTCGTCCCGGTCAGCGCTGCGCCCGTCAGCCACGCCCTTTCGCGAGCGCGGCCCGTCGCTGCGCTATGGTGTGTTCGCGCACAAACGGTGTTTCCCGCGTCCTTGCCTTTAATAGTGCGTCTGACGTCGCTTTTACTCCGTACGAACGCGTCGCGCTTCGCCTGGGCATGCGTACCCCCCATCCGCTGCCTCGTTCTCTTTCCTAGAGTGCTCTACTGTCTCCATTTCCCCGCACCTCCCGTTCTTCGACTTCCAGCTGTGCCTTTTGTTTCTACGACACGTTGGACCGAATGCTCGGCGTAACGCTAACACGCTTGCCTGCGCTGCGTCACGTCGCGCGAACGACCAGAAATAAAACGACTCCCGGCAGTGGCTGCCGATTTCCGCTACCTCCTTCTTCGTTCGGACACTCGTCTTTATTTTTTTTTGTGCGTTCCATATAATGCGATCTTCTTCCTAATCCCTTTTGGCCCACCTTTTCTGCCAATTCCTTTTCCTACGCATTCCATTTTATGGGGTGTGTTGAATAGTCATATAAGAATTGTGTTAGACTAGAGGAGACTTAGTGTGTTCCACAAGGAATTTCTGCAAGAAACGTTGACCTGGACTCCTAGCTACCTACATCCGAGCTAGTCGCCGTTTTTCTCTCAACCTCCTTTAGTGAATGTGGACGTATAATGCATGCTCGTCCATTAATAGAGGCGTGCCCGACATTCTTGGACAAATATTGAAACAATGGAAAGTTGTAAGGTACTTTTAAGGAAATATTGAAGGTAATTTTCTATTCTTCTGATATGGAGCAAAACATTTTATAGGGTTTCCATCGGTCGCATCGAGCAGTTAAGACTGCCTTACAAAAGCAATCGGGAGCGCTTTTGACGATAGCAAAAACGTTAATAGCAAAAAAAAAATTCAAGCCTGCCAACGGGAGATCTGCGATATATTGACTGTTATATTGAAATCTTACAATATATGAAAAAAAAAGTGCGTTCATGAACTATGTCCCGTTCAAAAATGCTTTTTTCCAGAATTGTTGAGTATGAAGTCTGATATGAAATTATGAATTGCACTTGAAGTGCCGTAAAGAGAAAATCTTGGACCGCGGGTTTCGATATATATGCCTGAAGCCTAAGGCGCCTGCTTAGGCTCATAGAAAAGACGCATGGCAATGGCAACGCCGATGCAAGGCCAGTCACTTCTTCATATGTAGAATTTTCGCACTCCAGTTGATTCATTCTCCTGACGTACATGCACAACGGCACAATAGTAGCGCTGGCTCAAACACAACGAGCATATTGCCTTCGCTATTCAACACTTCTTCCTTGACAGGGGGCGTTCTCTTCTAAGCCCATAACAACAAGCTCGCAGCCTTCAGTTTTTAAAGCCCATACACAGCTCAACGGTCAAGGGTTGCAGTTCACGGCCGTCTTGTCTGAGAAGCAGGGGCACATGCATTATTTGAGCCATCACTCTTGCAGTCGGCGAAAATATCGATCTATGTGGTGACCTCAAGTACGTACATGAAAGAGAAGCAAAATAATGTTGGAGGACAAGGTAAGAATGCCAGGCTTTCAAGCGCTCCACACAAGGGTACGAATAATTATCGCAAGTCCTGCACACTTTAACTTGCGAATTTCAAAACAGTGTTTGACGGCGGTGTTTCTTTTTTTTTGTTGCCCAACGACGCTTTAATAACGTTCCCTGCCGCGTCCTGGGCACATAATAATAAGTTGAATGTGTGTTTCGGTAATACGCTCTTTATTGTATTCATCTTGTTTTACCCTATGTAACCCTCTCCCTTCAGTAATAGCTCTGGCCCTGAGGGTAAAATAAATAAATAATACCCAGGTTAGCTTTTTCTCCTATATTGCAGTTACACCTCACTGACGGCCCTTGGTGCAAGTAACTGACTCACTGACTGACTGGCTGACTGACTGACCGAATCACATACCGAGTCAGCGACTAAATAAAGTGCTTGTTCAGCACTCCCCCCTATTACCGAATTAAGATACCCTTGGTCTGTTCTCTTGCTCGCTCTCATACGAATTTGCTGCGCTAGTTGGTTCCAAAGACCCAGAGAGAAAGAGAGAGAGAGAGAGAATAAATATAATTACGCGGGTGGATCAAAATGAAAATTGGTTTTTACGAAAAGAAAATGGTACATTATCTGTCTCACATATCGGCCGACACCTGAACCGCGCCGTAAGGGAAAAGATAGAGGAGGGAGTGAAAGAAGAAAGGAAGAAAGAGGTGCCGTAGTGGAGGGCTCCTGAAAAATTTCGACCACCTGGGGATCTTTAACGTGCACTGACATCGCACAGCACACGGGCGCCTTAGCGTTTCGCCTCCATCAAAACGCAGCCCCCGCGCTCACCCAGACCCGGGAAACCATTAGCGAATACTGCCCTCCGGGCGGACGGACAAAAAGGAACCGATTTGTGGTGTTTTTCTGTTCGTTCGTGTTTCAGTGAGTTGTGCTGAAGTCTCGCTTACGAAGTCAGCGGTTCGATATCCAGACCTACCGGGCACAGTAGCATGTCTGCCGTAGGAAATATCGCTTCTATAATTAGTATTGCGCTTCTAATTAAGTAGTGTAACAGGGGCGTCAAAGAGTCAAGTGAGCGGGTGCGATCAGGATGTTTGCGCCGATAAGGTGGCGGCTGCTGGAAACCGGCGCAGAACTGTGTTAATTGGAGGTCGATAGAAAAGACCTTTGTGCTGCAGTGGGCGTAGTTAAGCTGATGGTGATGATGATTACATTTACAGGACACGTAGTCCCTTGCACACAAAATGAGACCTCTGCTAGGTGCGGATCAATATATAAGGAGACAAAACAGGAAAATCGCTCCCGCTTAAGCTGCCCTTCCCGGTTTGATTTTTTTCTTTTCTATTTTTTTTTCTCCGATCGCGCAACAGGCGTCGCAGTTTTCGCTCTGCAACCATTGCTCGCAATTTTTAGCGTAACAGCTTGCGGGGACCCCCCTGCAGTGCGCGGCTTGTGCACCCACATAGCCGCAACTGTGGCCGCACCGCACAGCCGCTCCGTAACACCACCAACCGGGCGCTCTCTTCGACGGCCCTCGCAAAGAGCTATCGCTCGCGCGCCCGCAGAGTTGCCGCACGTGCTCGCCTCCCCCGGTGGTGTAGCTGAGGTATAGGTTGCTCCCGGCCCGACTTGCACCGGTGCCGTCGCTGAGGCGCGTGCACGAATTGCTGCGGGAGATTTGTATCGTGGACTCCAGAATCCGTTACGCCTATCCGGGCCACCGGTGGGGGTAGCAGTCTGCACGGAGTCTCTTTCGTGGTTTAACACTCCTTATTTCGCGAAACGCATTTTTTTTCTTTTCTTCTACCTTCCGTGAAAATGAGATTGATGTTCTTTTCACTTCTGTTTGCTTTTCTCTATTGGATTCGAGGGGGGAAAAGACACGTAAGCGGCAGTAGAACAACTGCATTTCACTGGCAGCCCAACCCCGCGTTCGCAAATGGGACAGACAATGTTGAATGTCGGCGTACCTGCCTGCCTACGCTTTCTTGCAAATATTGCGTCACGCTGTTGTCTCCCGAGCCGAACTCCTTATTACATTTTGTTTTCTGCTACCAGGAAGTCTCACCCAATATGCGTCCTTTCTTTTAATTCTTGGCGTTCAGTGAATGTCTCGGGGGGGGGGGGGGGGGTAGTTAGAGGGGGAGAGGCGTGCATGGCCGTCATTTTAGCGGACATCCTGCCCCGCCACCCGTGTCCCTCGTTTCTGCGTCATGCCATTGACAGTGCAACGTACTAGTGCAGCCTCTGGCGCCGGTGCAGATAACTGCACATCCGCTGGCTGCATAGATGTGAGCTTGCTCGATCACCTTGTGGCAGCGATAGCAGATGACATATTTTACCCCGCTACCCACTATGACCGGAAACGCGCCTCTGTATTCCTGCTTATTCATTTCGGCTCTGCTTCCTTGCAGAGACATGGTGCTCCACTGTTTTCCAGTGTGTAGAAACGCATGCTCAGGTCTTGAGGCTACTTTGTATAGCTTCCTCAACTTTAAAATAATTGATCAACGCTTCTAGAAGTAAAGTGATAACAGCACATATTCCGCGACTAAAGATCCTCGCATGTGTGCGGTGGTACCTCACGTCAGTGGTGACGTGAGGTACCGCTGGACGTGTCATCTGCAGGCTGCTGCTGTTAGTAACTGAAACTAGAAATTTTGCTGCGGGAGGAAGTTTGTGCTTCCTCACACCTGTGTACGTATTGTTTTGCTTCCGCCGACAATCCAGGTTTTTGGCTTTCGCGGAAACGTGCTCGATTCGGCCAATTCTGTGCGTGGAGAATCAGCAGCTTTGCTCCGATGATTTGCACCAGTGCCTAATATTGCTCGCTCACTGCTCTTGATAACCAAGATGGACGGATCGGCTCATGAGCGGTTTCTAATCTTTGCAAAACTTCTTACACGTATGCTAGCTCGCATTCGCACCTGATGCACCCAAACGGGCCGGAAAAGCAGCAATTTTCACAGCTGCGAATCAAGATGCCGCTCTTCCTGCCAAGGAGCCGTCAGGGCTGGTTTTCACCTTTCCCCGATACCGTGGCTCACGCCGTCGACCCCGACAGCGCTGCGACGTCAAGGAAGGCTGGGCGAGAGATGCGTTCCGGTTTTTCTCCGCCGGCCGTCACCGCGAAGGGCGGAGGGGCCGCAGGTTGTTCTCGCGATTATACCGTCGGTCGCCTTTCTCGCATCTCCCTTTATTTTCATTATCCGGTCTTTGTTATCCGATGTACCGGCCGCTTTACTCGATGGAGCGAAAGCTAATGCTCCCGAACGCGTCCGCGTTGCGCCATCTAGATTCAATATCGGGAAGGTGGCTGCATATTCGTTGAAGGAGAATATTATGGGGAGCGGGTACATGCAACTGTGCATCGGTCATTTGATGTTTTGAAGAGAAATAGGAAGATACCGCATTATTATAGAAAGGTCGGTAGTGCTAGAATGACAACTGCCTAGCTTTCCCAATCTAGAGGCGACCATAAAATGCCGGCAGAATGACTACCACCATGGTCATTTGAGAGCCTAGGCTGTACAGTCTCTTTTCCTAACATGTTTGCTAAGCGCAGTTCTCCTTTGGCGGTAACGCGTTCACTCGTACTCGAACATTTAGAAACCGAGTATGCCTGTCATACTTTTTCACATTCCGTCTTCGAATACGGCCTGGTCTGTGCGCTTTACTGAAGTCGTGCCCTCCACAACGCCCGAAAGCGTTGCAATTGGGACGGCTTTACGGAAGCTAGGGTCTTGTCCGGCTCAACCTGTTGTGATTGTGACGGATTCAACACCTGTACTTCAAAGTTAGAGCGCGGGTTCCCTTCAGACGCCTTGCCTCTTAGCTCTCTACGCATGGCTCATAATCTGCAGAGCAGAGACTTCTCCATGCAATTCCAATAGGTGCCCTCACATACAGGTGTTATAGGCAATAAGATGACGGCCAGTCTCACCCCTGATACACTGTCAGGCAGTCCATTGAAAAGTCTCTCAAGGTGCCAACAGACTCTTCAGACAAACGGTACTCAGCCATTTCAGTACCCTGTGGGGTTCGTCCAACAAGCCATGTGTGACCAAGGGACCACGTTACCACATAACAGTCCTGCGTACTACAGTACTACAACAGTACTACATACAGTACTACAGTACGTACAACAGTGTCACACACAGTCCTGCGTGGTTGTATAAGTCACGTCTTGCATCGTCTCTGCTGTGTTCCACATGTGGTGTGTGCGGTGATGCATCACATTATCTTATGTGCTGTCGAGTGTAAAACGCGGAAAATTGTGTGCGGTTTGCCTCCTTCAAGAATACAGGAGCCCCTCACAGTTCCCTTCACGACAATGTCCACCCGCGCGGAACACAGTCGTGTAGAAAGGAGGTTTCGCGCCTTCTTTTACAGTTCCTCCAGGGCTACAGATGGTGACAGCAGGATTTGAATAATGACTCGTGGTGGCGTTCAGTGTCCGTGATGTGTGTACGTCCCTTAACGACATTTCCGCGTGATAATTTCTTTACTAAGCGAGCTTCTTTAACGATTTTGCAACGACATAATGATATTCTCTGCAAGATAATCCTCGTAGATGATCTCCCATGCATGTCATGCCCTCGAGCAGCGCAGCGAACTCTCGTACTCTGGGAGCGTCCTTCCCCGAGAAGGTTGCAGCCACAAACCCCGTCCTCCGCACCCCACACCTACAGCCTGACCGGCCAAGCTGGTGCTCCTCATATGTACACGACGACCGTCACCGCAAGGTCGCTGAGCAGTTGCTGTGCCAAGCTAGGCTGCACTCACTCGTTTAAGCGTCGGCACAATCCTCTGTATCTCTTTATGCCACTTGGCAGAGTTGCAAATGGACCAAACAAGAAATAAATCTCGCTAGAAATGAAACGATGTTTACTAAATCTGTTTATTGACGACGTAGGCTTTTAGACCAAACCATTTTGAATAATATTCTATGTACCATTAGAGCTGCGTCTCACACCAAGGCGGCTGTTACAAAAACTGACCGAAACAGTAGGGGCTATTGGAGGTAAACTAAGAGAGAAAAGCAGTCTTGATCTAGTGCCAGGCATGCGTCATTGTGTGAAATCCCCCGACCTCAGTCCCTGAACACATTGTTTATCGTGAGGAGTATAACTAAGGGCTGATAACTGCAGCTTATAAACCTTCTTAGTGCGAGCCTTGTTATTTACGACCGACTAAGGGACGAACATGTTTATTTTTTCTTGGCCATGTACGCTTCATCATTTCAAGAGGGTATTAAAGAAATAAGGAAAATGTTCCTTTGCAGTCATTACACTAGCGGTACACTCACGTGTCTGATGTTGTACAACAACACGGATTATATGCAGATGCAATCTCGACGCCTGTAATGGGCGTGCCAGATCACGAGACGTGCCCTCACCGTGGAGCTCTGTGCTGGCTTTGAGTATCGAACAGCGCGTTGTTCTGGCAGTGGCCGGTAGTCCCGGAAAATAAATAATAAGGAGCACGGCACGTTACTGAAGCACGCCGATCGAAAGCCGGTGATTACGGGCCGCGAAGTGAGCCGAAGCAAGGGAATATGACTCGCTTACCATGTCCGTTCAATCGCTGTTCTGCATCGACGTTTAGTAGACAAAGGTGTTGGGCGAGCGCAACCGTATACAAGTGAAAGCGTATTGAAGGCAAGTAGGAGAAAGGGAAATGTGTGGGATACTTTCCAGTGCCGTAGAACTTGGGTGCGCCAGACAGTGCAGACAAACGAAAATGAGTAAAGCTTTCCGACTGGTTTCCTGCTTTGTGGTAATACTCCCTTGTGCACTCTTTTAAAGGAGGCTCTTTGAGATAAGTTGCCCGAATTGACTGCGTAGCGAGAGCTGAGGCGTTTCCAGACAGGGATCGCATGGTGACCTACAGAGAAATTACACAACACTATCGTTTGCAACGAGCTAGACTTCCTCCAGCGGATAGATCCTTGTCCAGATACCAAGCCATCAACTGGCGCCGGTTACAAACTTACACATTTCCAAACCCGGCCCTCTGGAGTCTTATGTACCCAGGGCAATTTTCAGAAAAACGCGCGAACTGCGAACTTAGGGCCACCTTGGACCACATACTATCGGAATGTCCTCATGCTCCCCGGGAGGGACGAGGTATTAACACAAAAGATCAATGGGAGACCTTACTACTGAGCTCCGACCCGGCGACTCAGTTACAACTCGTCCGACTGGCCGAAGCCGCCGCCGAGAGTCAAGACCTTTCGGCCGTCGTCTAGGCGGGTAGCCCTCTGGCTACCCTCTTTCTGTTGGATATTAAAAGTTTTCCTATCCTATCCTATCCATCACGTCCAGCGCCTTAGCGAATGAAGTCGGCATGAAATTTCTGCTTACTGCAGAAGTGCCAGACTTCCCTTCTTCTGCCTCCTTTGACGCCTGAATACCAACGCAGGAAGCAATAAAATTGCAAAAAGTGGGTTATGTTAGTTGGACGTCCCTTCCATTAAAGTTACATTATGACAGGACAAGGAAGAAATGAGCACAGGCATCACGCTGGTATTTTGTCCTGCGTTTGTGCTTTTGCAACTCTTGAGGAGTAGGTTTTGCTGTTCTTCAAATGTTCCAGTCTAGTGGAGAAGATAAGGCCTCTCGTATGCTGTATTGTAGTTAAAAAGTGAAAAGGAAAGAGAAGCATGGCCTATGTACTCAGACGTACAAAAAGCATCCCCTGGACCCGAGACGTAATGAAGGACTCACGGTCGGTTTCGACGACCCAAGGTGCTTTTTAAAATGTGCCGAAATTTGAGGAAACGAATGTCTCTTTATTTCAGCAGCCTCTTAATACTGCTGTTGCGGCTACTATCGAACTCGCGACCTTGTACTCAGAAACAGAACGCCACAACCACTGAACCGAGCAGCGGGTATATATATATATATATATATATATATATATATATATATATATATATATATATATATATATATATATATATATATATATATATATATATATATATATATATATATATATATATATATATATATATATATATCAAAAATATGGCTTCTTCCAGGAGACGAGCAGGAACAGTGTAGGTCAGCGTCTGCAGTATACTCAAAAGACCGATAAAACGACAGTAGAAGACCGCGTTGCAGTGAAATTCGTTTCCCTGGGACTCCTGCTACTTGGTATTTGTATTCCTTTACCATCCACCCATACTAAAACCAACGTGGTCTTCTTGTCCCCGCTTGATAGTCTGTGCTTTGCTCGGTCTTGACGGAAACGCGGTTGTACCATCGAGAATACCCAATAAGTAACAATGAGCTGCAAGAAGTGTTGGCAGAACAGCTTTATTTTTAGCTTTCGTCCTTGTGGCATAAATTGGACTGGACTAATGCGCACATCACATCTGCGCCCTCCCGCGCCTAGCACAGCGGCGCCTGCCGTCGCACAACGAAAGAGGCAGTTCCTCCTTACCCAGGCGCTTCCTCCCTTTCCTTCCTCTCTATGTATGTCGCTGCGTTTGCGATAGATGGCGGGATCAAACCGTTGCGTTCTGTGGACGGTTGGGACGCCTGCTGCTTTGTTAGCGCCAGGTGCGCTTAGCTCACTGCTAACTCTTTTCGAAGCAACAAGGTAGGATGCATGTATTTTTACTGATAAGTTTGAAGACCATGCAAATGAAATGAGTGCCTGCTTGCAAAAAGCTTCTCAAGTCTTACATGCTACTACACACGTGGCGGAGCACCGGTTGTTATCAACGACAGCATGAAAAGGAAAGCCAAAAATAAATCAGAAATATGTTTGCAAGTCTTGTAGTCAGGGCTTAAAGTCAGGGGTGTCTCGGAGGATCTCAGACCCTCCTCCAATATTGATCAGGTGTCCAAGACCCCCCTCGCCTTCACTGTCTTTGGGTATTGGCGAATGTTCAGAAATGCTACATTTATCCACGTTTTCAAAACTACTGTAAAGTAGTGGTTTCATAAATATGCATACGGTAGAATTACCGACATTTTGTTTCACTTCAAGATGCTTTACTTCAGGTACCATCGAGCACACTGGCAGAGCTGGGAAGGTCTGTGTCATAAACTGATGATTTTTCCATGCACTTTGTATAAAACTATGTTGTAAACTGAGCAAAAAAAAAAAAAAACACACACCCTTAAATTTATTTCCCGCTTTGTATAAAATATGCGTAAAGCAGGCTGCCAGCCGTTTTCTCTCTCTCCCTCTATTACCCTCTCCACCTGTGCTCAAATCACTGAAGACCGCCCTGCGATATGGAGCCAGGCTAAGCCCTGCTTGTAGTAAAAAAAGGTTTTACCAGAATTAAGGGTGGTTGCTAAGTGTATTTAAAGATTAGCCTTTCGTAATTAGTGAGAGAGTGGAGTGAGTGAATTACTACATAGAGGTGATTGTTACATGCGTTCTTAGCTTTAGTTCTGAAGAAAGGGAGACAAGTTCTCTGATACACGCATCGTTACTGGCTGTTTGTTATGTTCTGCTGTGGCGCTGTGCAGTAATTATGAAACCATGCATGGCTGTGACAAGGCAAGTGTTACACGTTCAAAGGTTCGTTCAGTGTGGACATCAAAAGTAACATGGGGTACTGTACGCATTCCTCGATTTTTGTAATTTGGGAGGAACGTCTGTATTAGTATTCGCCGTAGTGTACGAAATCTAGATGCAATAACTTCCTGAAAAAGGATTATGGATCAGCTATTTAATGTTCTAAGGTAACAGAAAGGGTAGCCGCGCCATCAAGCCAACAGTTCGTGCCAATTTGGAACGAGTGGAGCCACTATGCTAATCCCAGGACAACTCTAATCTAAACTGATTCGAAGGCTCTTTATTTCAGATATAATTTCGGGGTTGTCGTGGCGCACAGGCTAGCTCGAACCTGGGCTCGGTTGGGTGGCGTGTCGGAGCCTTCGGGCTGAGGAAAGATGGAACTTGAAGTTTGGCAAAACGTAAACAAGCGGGTTTAATGGCACTTTGGCGAAACTTATTTACATATTTAAGAAAGGGCAAACAGACAAAAATTAAGAGTTCATGCGTCGAGCGAATGGGTGAGCCTCGTCGCCATTGCCCAGAGAGTCCTTTCTCACTCAGCACGGTCCTTAAATCCCCTAAGGTCCCACCCTTTCATCAGGCGGTGGCCAATCCAACGCCAGGCACATTTCTCGAAGATGGGAAGTTGCACAGCACGTAGCAAGCAGTCACTCGTTGCAGAGTCGACCCGTGGGTGTGGGCGAGGAGAAAACGCAAGTCCGCTGCTATTTCCTACGGTGTAGCAACAGTACTGCAAGCGGCAACGTGTCCATCGAAAACACGTGGGATCTTTCTGGCGCCGCAGGCCTCAACTGCGGCGAGCTCTCTCCGGTCGGGCCGGCTCCCGACGGATACGGCTAATTACTCGAAGGCGCCATTCCTTTATTCCCTTGTCCATCGTCGGTCGCTGCTCCAGGCGTCCTTCTCCGGCAACCAGTCAATGGGAGGGTCATTCGCACCGAGCCAGGCATGAGAATATTCCGCTGGTACTTTCCCAGCAAGGCATCCTTTTTGTAGCGAGAGCTACACTGGGCTACCAGTCGAGCATTTCGCGAAACATGGGAGAGGGCAGATGTGCGCATGTGCCGTTGCCATGGCAACCGAAGAGGAGGAAAGTGCGGCGTGCACTTCGCTGTCGCCGCGGCCGCGCGCCCGCTACACCATCAAAGCCGAGCGTGACGTCACGCGGATGAGCAATTGTGCGCATGCGCCGATACCATGGTAACCAGAGAGACCCCACAGCTGCGCCGCGTTCTTCGTCGCCGCTTCGCCGCACGTCGCTCTATCCCCCGATCCCCGCGTAGCATGGGCAGGATTGCGTATTAAAGACGGAGATGTAGTGGGCGTCTGTATCACAACGTTTGACATGCATGCAGAAAAGGAGAGTCCAGCTGCTGCTAAACGGCGGTATAGACAAGAGAAGATTAACTCTCCCGATCCTGAGGTTGTCGCCTGGCAGTTGGCTTGAACCCAATAAGAACGCTAGAGTCTGCGTGTACGTGAAACAAGGTATCACCGCTCTCAGACATCTCCCTTCGATCGCGATGAATAATGGTGAAGTCTGCTGTGTTCGGTTTTTGGAAAGCGGCATTATCATCCAAGGAGTCTACGTGGCACTGGGAACATCTGTCAAGCAGACGATTGATGTGGTCGCCACGTGTATACCAGCCTACGGCACGGTTTCACAGTTGTGTGTGACTTTGGGGGATTTCAACAGGAAACAGGACTCTCTTAGTGTATGAAAGGAAAGTTTGGCTTTAATTTATCTTCGGACCCTCACGTCCAGACTACACATTGGAGAAATACTATAGGGCTTTATACTAAAGAGGCTGTGCCGAATCGAAATACTGTATCGACAAAATTGAGACCGCTTCGCTGCATGCTACTTCACAGATCATCGGGCAGTCTTCGTCTCTGTCAAGCAAAATGGATAAAAGATGTGCATACCCAATGTCTCTCATTGCTAAACATGCAGTGACCACAACAAGCTCAGCCAGGGAAACGTTCCTCTCGCTACGTATATCCTGGCATAGCCGAGCTAAGCCACTGCCAATTTTTTGTGGGGTCATCGGCTGGTCTAAGGTCGTGTCGCCAGCTGGGTCGCGACGGTGTTATGAGTGATAAAGCTCAGGAATATGTCAATTTATGCCATCTTGTTTCGCAGACGAAATATAACGGCATTCGGCTTGAACACATTGATGATAAATGTGCTGGAGGTGGTCTAATTGTTTTACCATGCAGGTGGATTATTGACTTTGATTTCGAGTTTAGGTAACAATGGGCCAGCTAGAGACAGATTGCATCGCCAGCATAAAATTTTGTAGCCTGAAATTGGATCAACTTTACTTATTTCATTACTGCAGTGTTAAATCATAAAGGTGCCAGACTACTACTCTGTAAAACACCACTCTTGGCTGTTCTAAATCCAGTTTTAAACTTTTTCAGTCTGAGGCACGTGCTCGATAGGATGAAATGCGTTTGAATATTTAATAAACATTACTAGTAGGAACTGATCGTGTTTAAATGCTTTTAACATTCATTCTATTCGCAGAAGTAGTGCACCCCATGTAGTACGTTTTTTAGCGAAGTCAAAGTGAAAAGTGTAAGGATGGTATTGTGCTTAAAAAGGTACTCATTATTTTGCGCAGCAGCTAATCAATTACTTTAGAAAAAACAAGGAGCCCGGATATCGGCCGGTAGTTGGACAAGTAACGTATCGGCCTTAAAGGGACACTGAGGAGAACCATATCAAATTTTTTTTGTTAGCAAAATCTGATAGTTCGGCATTTCATGGCTTTGTTGCCGCTTGTCCCGGAGCGAAAGATGCATTTATTTCAAAGAAATTTGGATTCGAAGTTGAAAAATTGTTTCCCGCCGCTCCGATTCAAACTCGAGAACTCTTATGACGGCACGGAGAACTCTTATGGCGCCACAGGACGGAGGGACGTGGAATGTGACGTAAACGGAGACTCCGTAATTTCTGGCGGCTAGCGGTGCGGTTTAGCAGCTGTCGAAATGAAAGCTACCGCCGCCGCACGTTGAATGCATCTATCGGGGGTCACTACTGTCGCTTCGTTTAAGTTTGCACCGGCGTCTTGCCAGCGTTACGATGGATCCCGTTCCCGAACCCGACGACGTAGTTTCGTAAAGACTACTGCCTGCATTTCAGCGACCTCCGCCCCACAGAGCGAGCGATGCTTTTGAGGGGGCACGGTTAGGTTAGGCGCCGGCGGGTCGTTTCCCCCTTCCTCAGTGAGCAGCCGTTGCAAACTAAATGTCATAACACCAGTGCGGGGAGTCGCGAGGGGCCAGGACAAGGTTGGCGCATTGCGCCCAACGGAGGCTGGCCGGGGCTTTGGGGCCAACGGATTGTGATTCCTTGAACGGTGCGGTTGCACGGCGCAGCAGGCGGCGTCGAGGTCTCCCACGGTTGCAAGGGCCAAGTTACTTATTTATTTTTTGCCACAAAAAACGGATGGGTGCTCAAGGGCGGTCGGGTTTAAAGTTGGCGGCTTGAAACTAAAGCCGGCGCACGACGCTTCAACGGCTTCCGCTAGATCCAACGGGTTCACTGGATCGGGCTCTCTCGTCCACTTGCATGTACCTTCAGATATGTACTGTGAATGGATTAAATTAGACGAGCTCGAACAGAACAGCTCCGCCCAACTGCCGAAGCTATTTAATTACGTCAAAACGTGCACTTCGCCGCGGAGCCGAATCAGTCTGGCCGGGCCGTCGGCGCACTCGGCGCGAAATAGACATGCTCCAAGTCTCCCCGCCAGTGCGGTCTGAGTGCGCCGAAGCCGCCGAACGCGTCGGCGGTCAAGCGCAGTTGGAGTATAGAGGGTCTCGATTTGACCGACGTGACTTCGCCGTGCAGCGCGCGCGCGCCTCGCCGCAGCATAAACGCGCCTTAACAGAGCCCGCGCTTAAACGCTAACCAATTACGTATTCGTCGCCATTGCCCAGAGAGTCCTTTCTCACTCAGCACGGTCCTTAAATCCCCTAAGGTCCCACCCTTTCATCAGGCGGTGGCCAATCCAACGCCAGGCACATTTCTCGAAGATGGGAAGTTGCACAGCACGTAGCAAGCAGTCACTCGTTGCAGAGTCGACCCGTGGGTGTGGGCGAGGAGAAAACGCAAGTCCGCTGCTATTTCCTACGGTGTAGCAACAGTACTGCAAGCGGCAACGTGTCCATCGAAAACACGTGGGATCTTTCTGGCGCCGCAGGCCTCAACTGCGGCGAGCTCTCTCCGGTCGGGCCGGCTCCCGACGGATACGGCTAATTACTCGAAGGCGCCATTCCTTTATTCCCTTGTCCATCGTCGGTCGCTGCTCCAGGCGTCCTTCTCCGGCAACCAGTCAATGGGAGGGTCATTCGCACCGAGCCAGGCATGAGAATATTCCGCTGGTACTTTCCCAGCAAGGCATCCTTTTTGTAGCGAGAGCTACACTGGGCTACCAGTCGAGCATTTCGCGAAACATGGGAGAGGGCAGATGTGCGCATGTGCCGTTGCCATGGCAACCGAAGAGGAGGAAAGTGCGGCGTGCACTTCGCTGTCGCCGCGGCCGCGCGCCCGCTACACCATCAAAGCCGAGCGTGACGTCACGCGGATGAGCAATTGTGCGCATGCGCCGATACCATGGTAACCAGAGAGACCCCACAGCTGCGCCGCGTTCTTCGTCGCCGCTTCGCCGCACGTCGCTCTATCCCCCGATCCCCGCGTAGCATGGGCAGGATTGCGTATTAAAGACGGAGATGTAGTGGGCGTCTGTATCACAACGTTTGACATGCATGCAGAAAAGGAGAGTCCAGCTGCTGCTAAACGGCGGTATAGACAAGAGAAGATTAACTCTCCCGATCCTGAGGTTGTCGCCTGGCAGTTGGCTTGAACCCAATAAGAACGCTAGAGTCTGCGTGTACGTGAAACAAGGTATCACCGCTCTCAGACATCTCCCTTCGATCGCGATGAATAATGGTGAAGTCTGCTGTGTTCGGTTTTTGGAAAGCGGCATTATCATCCAAGGAGTCTACGTGGCACTGGGAACATCTGTCAAGCAGACGATTGATGTGGTCGCCACGTGTATACCAGCCTACGGCACGGTTTCACAGTTGTGTGTGACTTTGGGGGATTTCAACAGGAAACAGGACTCTCTTAGTGTATGAAAGGAAAGTTTGGCTTTAATTTATCTTCGGACCCTCACGTCCAGACTACACATTGGAGAAATACTATAGGGCTTTATACTAAAGAGGCTGTGCCGAATCGAAATACTGTATCGACAAAATTGAGACCGCTTCGCTGCATGCTACTTCACAGATCATCGGGCAGTCTTCGTCTCTGTCAAGCAAAATGGATAAAAGATGTGCATACCCAATGTCTCTCATTGCTAAACATACAGTGACCACAACAAGCTCAGCCAGGGAAACGTTCCTCTCGCTACGTATATCCTGGCATAGCCGAGCTAAGCCACTGCCAATTTTTTGTGGGGTCATCGGCTGGTCTAAGGTCGTGTCGCCAGCTGGGTCGCGACGGTGTTATGAGTGATAAAGCTCAGGAATATGTCAATTTATGCCATCTTGTTTCGCAGACGAAATATAACGGCATTCGGCTTGAACACATTGATGATAAATGTGCTGGAGGTGGTCTAATTGTTTTACCATGCAGGTGGATTATTGACTTTGATTTCGAGTTTAGGTAACAATGGGCCAGCTAGAGACAGATTGCATCGCCAGCATAAAATTTTGTAGCCTGAAATTGGATCAACTTTACTTATTTCATTACTGCAGTGTTAAATCATAAAGGTGCCAGACTACTACTCTGTAAAACACCACTCTTGGCTGTTCTAAATCCAGTTTTAAACTTTTTCAGTCTGAGGCACGTGCTCGATAGGATGAAATGCGTTTGAATATTTAATAAACATTACTAGTAGGAACTGATCGTGTTTAAATGCTTTTAACATTCATTCTATTCGCAGAAGTAGTGCACCCCATGTAGTACGTTTTTTAGCGAAGTCAAAGTGAAAAGTGTAAGGATGGTATTGTGCTTAAAAAGGTACTCATTATTTTGCGCAGCAGCTAATCAATTACTTTAGAAAAAACAAGGAGCCCGGATATCGGCCGGTAGTTGGACAAGTAACGTATCGGCCTTAAAGGGACACTGAGGAGAACCATATCAAATTTTTTTTGTTAGCAAAATCTGATAGTTCGGCATTTCATGGCTTTGTTGCCGCTTGTCCCGGAGCGAAAGATGCATTTATTTCAAAGAAATTTGGATTCGAAGTTGAAAAATTGTTTCCCGCCGCTCCGATTCAAACTCGAGAACTCTTATGACGGCACGGAGAACTCTTATGGCGCCACAGGACGGAGGGACGTGGAATGTGACGTAAACGGAGACTCCGTAATTTCTGGCGGCTAGCGGTGCGGTTTAGCAGCTGTCGAAATGAAAGCTACCGCCGCCGCACGTTGAATGCATCTATCGGGGGTCACTACTGTCGCTTCGTTTAAGTTTGCACCGGCGTCTTGCCAGCGTTACGATGGATCCCGTTCCCGAACCCGACGACGTAGTTTCGTAAAGACTACTGCCTGCATTTCAGCGACCTCCGCCCCACAGAGCGAGCGATGCTTTTGAGGGGGCACGGTTAGGTTAGGCGCCGGCGGGTCGTTTCCCCCTTCCTCAGTGAGCAGCCGTTGCAAACTAAATGTCATAACACCAGTGCGGGGAGTCGCGAGGGGCCAGGACAAGGTTGGCGCATTGCGCCCAACGGAGGCTGGCCGGGGCTTTGGGGCCAACGGATTGTGATTCCTTGAACGGTGCGGTTGCACGGCGCAGCAGGCGGCGTCGAGGTCTCCCACGGTTGCAAGGGCCAAGTTACTTATTTATTTTTTGCCACAAAAAACGGATGGGTGCTCAAGGGCGGTCGGGTTTAAAGTTGGCGGCTTGAAACTAAAGCCGGCGCACGACGCTTCAACGGCTTCCGCTAGATCCAACGGGTTCACTGGATCGGGCTCTCTCGTCCACTTGCATGTACCTTCAGATATGTACTGTGAATGGATTAAATTAGACGAGCTCGAACAGAACAGCTCCGCCCAACTGCCGAAGCTATTTAATTACGTCAAAACGTGCACTTCGCCGCGGAGCCGAATCAGTCTGGCCGGGCCGTCGGCGCACTCGGCGCGAAATAGACATGCTCCAAGTCTCACCGCCAGTGCGGTCTGAGTGCGCCGAAGCCGCCGAACGCGTCGGCGGTCAAGCGCAGTTGGAGTATAGAGGGTCTCGATTTGACCGACGTGACTTCGCCGTGCAGCGCGCGCGCGCCTCGCCGCAGCATAAACGCGCCTTAACAGAGCCCGCGCTTAAACGCTAACCAATTACGTATTCGGCGGCGGCATCTATGGGAGCCACTGAAAACCCCCCCCCCCCCCCCCCCACACACACACACTCACTGAATAATAATAAAAAAGAACTCCTGTACCGAGGCGAGGTTCGGAATCGAACCAGGGCCTTCGGCGTTTCGAGGCGGAGACGCTACCACTCCATCACGACGGCTCAAGAAACAGCTATCAATAAAGGCGCATCTAGTGAATGCTTTCTTCTGATGCAGAAATCTCCGCGCTTTCGCTAGGTATATTCTGGCTTAACAGAGCTAGGTGATCAGCAATTTTTCTGAATTGCCTTGTACCTTGTCTCCCGTCCCTAATAAACGATTTCCGTTAAGTAGTTTGAAGTTGCCTGGCACAGCCGGGAATGTTTCGCCGGGCGAGCGTGCGAATACACAAGTGCTGCCTTGTGCGATCACCGACCATCGTGCCATCATAGCTTTTCATCGAGCCTTAACAGGCTCCTTCAAAGGTTAACTAGCACTTGAAGCGGCACTTGGAGTTCCTCTGCTGTTCGGCGCTTGTAAATAGAGGCGCGTCAAAAACAAAACCACGGGGCCCGCAAAGCTCATAGACGCGAAGCGCCATAACAAATCGAAACTTTCCTGGCCGCCTGTGGCGCCGCCAAGCATCGGTTTTCTTTGCTTCCAACATTCAGGTTGTCTTTTGCCTGCCTTCCTTGTGTGATAAAAGTGCACTTTTGGTTTTAAAACAAAACTTACTTCAATACTGAACCGCGCAACCTACTTTTGTCAGCCTCAGAGATTCGCGCGACATGTAGGAAGGAAAATTCCTCCAAGGTGGCGGTTCTTGTCCTATGGCGTCATCACGCTTGTACTTGCGAGATTGGCCTGTGGCGGCGATACCTGTATTTTGGTTCTTGCTATTTTCTACCTTACAAGAGCTTTGTTTTCAGTAAGAGCGGCGTTTTTGTGATCAGTAGCTGGTATTCTATCGATACAAGCCAACTTCAATTTCTCCTCAGTGTCCCTTTAGTTCTTTCGGGGACCACGCTTGACAAAAGTCCCAATTTGTTATTTGGGTTAAGATGGGATTCATGATTTCAACAACATGCTTTACTGGATCTGTTTGTAATCCATTAACATCACACTTTTTTCTTGTCTTTAGGGACAAATATATAGCTCTAAATTCTACCGCAAATACTGGAGATAACAAAACACTTTGTCACGTACTATGTCTCATTCGGTTCCTAGAGTCAGGGTCATAAGGGCTGTTAGCAATGCCGACAAAAATTTGGACGACGCTTAAGTTTCGTTTTTAAGAGTGAGAGGCGACAGCGTGTTGAAGTGTTGCCAAGGAGTGCACAGAACGCCATCGCCCGTTAGGCGCGACGTGTGGCCCGTTGGACAATTTAAGGAAGGGACGCCTGTCTCACATATCTCGGTGGACACCCGAACCGGGCCGTAAGGGAAGGAAAATGAAATGAAAACTGGTTTTAAGGAAAAGAAATTACGCCTGTCTCAGAATTCTCGCTTGACACCCGTACCGCGCCGTAAGGGAAGGAAAATCCCTTCCCTTACGGCGCGGCTCAGGTGTCCACCGAAATGCGCCATTTTTCGCCCACGGCCAACGCCGACGACACCGGCTTTTGTGCGACACCAGCTCCTTAACGCTGTCGCGTTAAAATAAAAATAATCATTGAAAGCAGAGCCTAGCTTCTCACCCATGACCGTTCTTCTGCAGATTATATTTGTGGACGGAAGGGGATTGTGTAACTGAGATATATGAGAGCATTTATTCGCTTGCAGACTACACCTCTCCTTTTACTGCGTCGGCCCTGTGGACGTTTTCAAAGAAACATATCGACCTTTTGCGCCACTGGTAGTTTCTTTTATTTCTTTGTGTTTTAAATATTTTAAAGCCTTCACTATTGTTGCCGCTATTTTTCTCCTTTATGGATTTTAAACACTCAGTGGAATTCCTCGGTTGAAAAAAATGCAGGATCAGAAAACCGCGGATGAGGATGAATCCTTCTTCAACTGCAAAATTTCTGATGAAATTCTTCTCTTTGTTGTATATCTGCGCTTGGGTGGATGCTAATGAGCATTACCACCTTATTAAACATTAGTTCCTCCTACTTCACCATCATGTTCTCGAGGACTTTTGGGTACACTCTAAATATTTTCACGCATATATCCTGGAATATGCAGAGTATGCAATTATCTCGCTCATGTCCAACATTCTCGGAAAAAAATGTTGGAAAATTGTAAGGCACCGTTATGGAAATATTGAGGATGATGGTTCGTTCTTTTGATATGTAGCAAAATTTTTGTTTTCTGAAGTGTTTCAAACCGATCACATCAAACAGTTAATACAGCCTCAGAAAAGCAATGGGGAACGGTTTTGACGATAGCAAAAACGTAACTAGAAAAAGAAAGCAAGACTGCCTTCAGGTGATCAGCACATATAAGTCCATTGCAGATGGAGTTTTTCCTTTGCTGTTGTACTGCCAACAAGTATGCAGAACACTTCCGTGATTTAAAGACATAGTAACCGGAATGCTGACCCATCGGGAAGCTCACGTGTAAATTGCACACCAACAAAGACACATAGGAAGGCATGTGTGATTGATTTAGTGTCCACCTTGCCTGTCTACTCAGCAAGAAAGCATAGCCCGGAAGTGATGCGCAATCAACATAACGAAAACAAGCAGTCACTCCAAAATTTTCTAGAACCGGTTTGAAGTTTTAATTTCCTTTCGCCATATATAAGTGCGAGAACACAATGCAAGGCTTGAACCCCATAGGAATCACTATCAGGCTGCAACAATTCCGCATATTTATTCTCATTAAATAAAATATATTAGAGAATGTGTTTCTTGGGATTTTCTGACAGCCCACATTTCGGAATTAGCGCAGGATTTTCTACATTTTTATAGTGGCGAAGACGATTCTCATTGAATGGTATGTTACTTTTCGGCAAATATGTTGTGTCTTCACATCAAAAAGGCGAAAAGCTGTAACGAAAGCCTGGAGATGGTCATTGAAGATTTAGAATTACTATCATGTCAACAGTATTACTTTGAAAGGTGTGAAATGTGCACCACTTCCACTTAGCTCTATGTTAAACTGAGCAGCAAAATTATGAGGGTAGCTGAAATTTTACATTTCCATTTTTCATTTTCTCAGCTTACGCCGATGACCCGCCGCGGTGGCTCAGGGGTTAGGGCGCTCGACTACTGATCCGGAGTTCCCGGGTTCGAACCCGACCGCGGCGGCTACGTTTTTATGGAGGAAAAACGCTAAGGCGCCCGTGTGCTGTGCGATGTCAGTGCACGTTAAAGATCCCCACGTGGTCGAAATTATTCCGGAGCCCTCCACTACGGCACCTCTCTCTTCCTTTCTTCTTTCACTCCCTCCTTTACCCTTCCCTTACGGCGCGGTTCAGGTGTCCAACGATATATGAGACAGATACTGCGCCATTTCCTTTCCCCAAAAAACCAATTATTATTATTATTATTATTACGCCGACGCTCGGCCTTAAACTGGCCCGAAAGCGGCCCTTTTGTGGAACTGAAAGTGCAGTCACGGCTTCCCCATCTCAAAACTCTTGGAAACTCTCAAAACTCTTAAAAGGATCCTGGTAAACCTCCAAGGCCCAAACACGAACTGTCACTCTGCGGACTGTGTTCGACGTTCAGAAACAACCAAGAATCGGTTCGCACCGGGTGCAACTCTGGCCGCTTTCTCCTCGTCCCGATGACAAATGCGGACACTTTGCGCCCTCGCCATGCCCGCATTTCATTTTTTTTTGCCGTCGCTTCTCACCTCGCGTCGCTGCTCAATGCGGCGCTTTAAAATGCAGATGGCGGTGCCTGCCTGTCTTGCGCCGTCGCGCATGAAGACTCCCTGGGGCCTGGCGCGTGCGCTACCTGCCCTGTGTGTCTCGTATGCCCAAATTTCGCCCTGACCCGGTTCGCCGTTGAAATGGGTCGTTTTCGTTAATTTTTTCGGGTGCGAAGCGAGAGTGAAAACCGCAGCGCCCACTGCGAGGGAAATCTGTATATAAGAAAGTGGCACGCGATGACACCACACAGCTTTGCGAGAGCGAGGTGCACGAGGAATACCACCGAAAACATGTTCGCCGAGGTAAGTGACGACTTCAGCGAGCCAACGCTGCTTGGGTGTCGTCGAGCTCATGAGCAGACCTACGCCGAGCGGTGTTCAAACAAGCGGGCACTCTTTGGCGGGACAGAGCCAAGCGCCCCTTATACCGTAATTTGCTTAATCGAATAGCTGGATCGGAAATGCTGGCTGTACTGTTGACAGAGAAGCTTAGGAGGGGTCTACGCTGGGTGCTTGAGGACGTTTACGCAAAATGAGTGAAACTGACATGGTGAGTATTATGATTTGGTAGCGCATATACCTGTTAAATCACAGTGGACTAAGCATCAACGACAGTGTCTGCAGTGGCGTCTCTCTGGTTTGAAAGTGTCGATATCGACAAACTCGCTCTCACAACTTCTTCGCAGCACAGTAAGCTGCGAGAACGAAGGCGATTGGTTACTCGCCTCTGTCGTTGGCTAGAAAGTGTGAAGATATAGCTCATTTTTGGAAGCCGTTGCAGTGTTTTAGCTTGTTCTCCGAACGTACACGAGAAGCTTTGTGGGAAGGAGCTAATCTCGATGAGTACAGACAGTGTCTATTGAAAACAGTCGGTACAGGGAATATTCTAATGTTACATCGGTGTTTGAGAACTCAGATGGTAAAGGGCTTTTCCTGAAAACCCCGCAACCACCGTCATGTCGTGAGCTAGGATCTCGAACTGAGAGCAATTGAAGATATTCCTTACGCAGCGACTGATTCAGCAATCCTCCTTTAGCCTCGTTTCCATCGCTGTGGCTGCATAAAACTGCCAATCGAGGCGCAATTTTTTTGAAATGCCATCCCAACAAGTTACAAGATTTTTAAACGTGGATATTAGAGAGCAGGATCACATAAAACTACAAAAGCAAGAAATGAAAAAGACTGCAATTACAGAGTTTTTAAATTGAATAATAGGGCCCTTTGTTTTGTGGTCGTTGCTGCAGTCCGCGGAATTATATATTGCAGCCTTGTGTTCACGACTAAAGCGAAAATTACTTCCCCTCCGCAGACGCACCATCGCTTATGCGGTCAAACATTACCAGGCAAAACTCACAATTCATCACTTCATCTATTACTACGTACGTACGAATCAAGTGAGATCAGGGTCTAGCAATATGGAGGTGAGTGGGCGCGCAGAGTTGCAGAATACATCTGTGAACGCTTAGCGCAGAGATAAGGGCGATGTGTCTGGCAAGCACTAACGTGACAGCGAATGAGTGTGCACAAGCGCTCTCTACATGTGGCTGCTGGTTTTAGAGCTTGCGACCGAAATTATTGTAGGGGTGTGAAAAGAATGAAAAATAAAGTGTCCCTGCCGGTGCCACTAGGAAGCTGGCGACACTGGCTGAACGGTGACACCCTCCATGAGAGTGCACGATTCAAGATGTTTCGCACAAGTGGGAATTGGGCACACACTCTCTGCCTTCCGTCGCCGGTTCCTGGAGCTCGCATACTTAAAACAGCGCGAAAGACAGGGCAAAAGGCGGAGACAAGGACAGAAGGAGATGGTTCGGCGCTTGTTTTGTCTCCTCCTTTTGTTCCGTCTTTCGCGCTGTTTTAATTATGAACCTTCCCCAACAAGCCCAGTTCGCCACACTTGTCCTGGACCTCTGTTTGCCGTCGGATCGCAGGCCGCTTTCGTGGTGCTATGCCTGGCCGGCGCCGCCTCCGCGGGAGCCCTGCATCCCGCTCCAGCACCGTACTACGCGGCGGCGCCCGTCCTGGCACCGCCTCGTGTTCTGGCTCCTGCTCCTGTCAAAGCATTAGTCGCTCCTGTCGCTCCAGTCGCGGCAGCAGTGCCGGTGAGTCGGACGGTGCCCTACATCGAAGGCTTGCAGTGACGTCACAGTGGGTGCCATTTTGGAGAACCAGAAGCACGGCATAAATCTGTCTGGTGTGATTGCCTGTCTATTTCGCTTAATGCCACATTGCAACAAGGAAGCTTGGCGCTAGAGTGGGGCACATTCATGATACCTGCGGCATATTGAGTGCAAACCGCCCATAGTTTCACTTGTACTGACACGGTCGTCCGATTTTACGTGGTCCTTTCAATAAATTGGAATTATTTAGACACCACGCAAGCATAATTTCCTCGGAATCAGCGTTTTCTTCACAACAACTGGGTAGTGAAATGCACCGTGCCTGGTTAAGGCATAACGATGTAGCTAGCGAAATGGTTAGAACGAACATGGAATGGTAATGTGTAACCCGGCAGTCACGTTGCCGAAAGGGGAAGCGGCATTCTCGAAAAGCTGTGCGGACTCTTAATATGAAGAAAGGAAAGGAAAGGAAATGAGAGGAAAGTGATGCGAAGGTGCATGCCTCGACGGCTGTTCTCCTGCCATTTCGGTAATACTGAAAGCGTTAATGGTCGTTCTTTGTTAACAATCACCGTTTACAGCTGCATTTAAGTTTTAACAAGTCTGTTTACTAATAATTTTTTTTTTATCTTTCGCACTATGAGTACTGCCTCTGGTGGTTGAGTTTTTGTCTTTTTCCAGTATTTGTTACCTTTTATTGATTTTCCTATTGCGTGCGTTCCTTTGGGAATGCGTTTTATGGAAGTTCCCCTCTCTTTTACTGTCAAGACGCATCTGTTCGGCAGTGAGCCTGAAATCCCGGTTGCTATGTTATTTACCTCTGTTATCAGTTCACGCTACGTAGTGTGAGCTAAGCCACAGCTAGATTTTTTTTTTTGGCATATGAGTTATTACAGACAACGCCATCCTTTAATGCACGCCGTTAACTATTATCCGCGCTGACAAGCCGTTATCCCGCACCACTTCGGGATCGGGCCGAAAATCTTCCTTGAACGCGTGTTGATCGCCCGCAGGTGACGGCCCAATCCTACTCTTTCGGCTACAACTCGGCCGACGAGTTCGGCACCCGCGTCCAGCGCCAGGAGTCTAGCGACGTGAACAACGTGCGCACGGGCTCGTACGGCTACGCCGACGCCAAGGGCATCTACCGCCACGTCCAGTACGTCGCCGATGCCGCCGGCTTCCGCGCCGCCATCGACACCAACGAGCCCGGCACCGCCCACGGTCAGACCGCGGGCGCCCTCTACAACGCCGCCCCGCTGCAGGCCGCCCCGGTGGCCGCCCCAGCCCCATACAAGGCCGCCGTGCCAGTGGCGCCGGCGCCGTACGCGGCGTACGCCAAGCCTGCTGTCCCAGCTGCAGTCTACGCGGCGCCAGCGAAATATGCGGCGCCGGTGGTCGCCGCACCGGCGCGCCCGCTCGCTTACGGGCCCAAGTATTTATAAGGAGGGGATGGACAATGACGGTCTGGCTTGTGTGACTCGACGGAGACGACTCGGGCATCGAAATGTTTTGGGACGAGAATGTGATGTTCATTAAACTGCTTTCCCCACCTGCAACACGAGTGTGGAAGGAATCGCTGGTTACATCCTGCGCGAACATAGAAGATCGGTCTTGGAGCGCTCACCAAGTTTGACACTAGCGTGGAAATAATGACTCTGAACTCTTTAATTTTTTTTCGACATTCATGTTATTAAAATATTCAAAAATTGTTAGTGAACTACAGGAGCGAATATTATTCACACCCATTTCAGAGCAAGCATATCTTGCTGATGTATTTACCCTAAGATGCTGATGATATGCTCGTACACACAGTATGGTTTATCTTTATGTATACCTACGTTTCCGAGAATGCTCTAAGCTCAGTTTTTAGAGAATCTGTCGTGATTCTGTTAGGCAAGCGTGGTGTGCTATTCTTTGTCACTGTACCTATCATATATGTGCTCTGTGTACCAGCCTATAGCCGAGTAGAGGAAAAGCGGTACCGAAGAAAGTCATAGAGTGTGGACGTGCAATGTGAATTATTCTTTTCTGCTGTAGCTGTTTACTTCTCCTATTTCTCTTCTGAAGAACAACGAAGACCTCTAATTTTGAGTGGCCTTCAAAGAGGGTGCGATGGCTATTATACCTTCGCTTGGACTCCGCTTCACTACAGTGCTTTGCTGTCGATTGCGGGGGTGCAAGTGAACTTTGGTTGTGATTTTAGGCCTCTGATGATGAGTTCATGCGCTGAGGACACTTGACATTTGGACGACGTTGAGCTGTGCCCGATAATATATCGTTGCTTATACTTGGATCGTATTCAAAGTGCATAATAAACTTACAAGATTGCTCATTGTCTTGGTTCACTGCGCTTGGGCTCATAACGTGCTTGATTATGACTACTGCTGCAGGGAAGTCCGTTTTGGCGTACCCGCACTGCGTTTTAGACCTTAACCTAGTAGGCACCGCAGGAAATCGTAAAAAAAAATCGTGGTGATGAATGAAATAAATGCGGAGAAGAATACGTTAGCATACCGGCTTCGATTTTCGGTGCGCTTTGTTTTCATGAACTGAATTCATACGCAGCAGTGACAATGTAAGTTATTTTCTACTCCGCTGCGGTGGCTCAAATTTCGCGCCGTCCGTGTCAGTTGCTCCATGCTCGGCAGACGGCGCTTCCTTGCGCCTTTTTTTTTCCTTGCGCCTTTTGCTGGTGGGAAAAGAGGGGTGGTGAGTCCAAGTGCCTGCAGCTGCTACGTTTGGACTCACTCGTTCACGAATTAAAGTTGAATAAGATGACGAAATAAAAAGCACAGCGCGAGAGGATGGATGGATGGAAAAAACTTTATTTAGCAAGATAATTCGAGGCCCGCAGGCCTCCTGGGTCTCCGCACGACCGCACTCACGCTCTACGTTCATATGGTATTGGTACATGACGTATGCGGCCCGGCTGACGGCCATCTTTTGCCTGGCCAGGTCCGCTGGCCGTAGTAAGGTTTCCCAGTCCTCTCAGGTTCGGAGAGGCAACGGCCCGGATGGGGGAGGAGACGCCGGGCATGATAGGAGGATGTGGGTAAGGGTGGCCTTGGGGTGGCAGTACAAAATGCATGGGGGGTACCGGCATTAATTTAGAAAGATTGGCTAGTGTAGGCAGCGTTCGCGTCTGCAGGCGACGCCAGATTGACTGTTCTCTGGTAGTGAGGGATCGGTGGGGTGGCCTGCAGATTAGGCGCTCAGCAAACGAGTGCAAACGCTCCTTCGAGAAATCCCCCACGAGGTCCGCCTTTGTCCGGTTTCTAGCCCCTGGGGCTAAGGAGTCGGCTGCTTCGTTGCCGGGATTTCCCGAGTGCGCAGGCACCCAGATGAGCTCAGCGCATCGGAGTAGGGGGGGGTTGGGCATGTGCAGCAGGCATTGTGCAGGGGGATGACCCCTGCCCCTGGTAAATGGTGATGTTACGTGTCAACGGGATAATTGTGCCACGGGAACGTGAGTTGTTCCTTTCCTGTGTTGTCATGGTACTGGGCCTATATAAGCCAGTTCAAGGCAATAAACGATGTTGTCAGTCAGCGCCTGTGTTTGTGTCAATGTTTCTTGTCCGTGTTCCGACCGCGCTGTACTAGTCAATATGTGTAACAAACAAGCCAGCCACTGCATATTAAAGTTTGACAAAGAAGGGGGATTTTCTGTAATTCTATAGCTAAGGGGATAAGTGCGATGTTTAACAGAAAGGGAGAAGGCACAGAGCCTTGCGGCGTGCCCACATTGGCAAGTGTGTAGGGTGAGATGTGTATATTATCGATATGAACCATGGCTGTACTGTGTGTTAGAGGAAGGCTCTTATGTAGTTGTATACCCTAGGACCTGTTTGTATGTTCATGAGTGCCTGTAGTGTTGCCGTGTGTTGTACATTATCGAAGGCTTTTTTTCAAGTCTATAGCTAATATCGCCTTAGTAGGAGTTGCTATAAGTGGGTCAAGCACTTCTGATGTTAGCTGTAACACAGCGTCCTGTGTAGATAAGTGGGGTCTGAAACCGACCATAGTGTGCGTGTTTTGTCTCGTGTCATCCACGTATGCTGTTTGCCGAGCTAGCATGACCTATTCAAGAAGTTTCCCCAAGTTGGAGGTGAGCGATATTGATAGCATATTTGCTGGGCGTTTGGCTTGATGGGCTTTGGGACTAGTATTACTTTCCCGTGCGTCCATTTTGCTTGGAGTGTGCCCTCTTCCCTGTGTCTCTTATAGAGGTCTGTTAGTTGCTGGATTGATTTATCGTCTAGATTTCTCAGTGCCGCATTTGTAACCTGGTCTTCGCCCGGCGTAGTGTTTCTGGGCCTTTGAAGCGCTGTACTTACTTCTGGTGTCGTTATTGCAGTATCTAATTTATCATTTGGTTCTCCAGCAATGGGGGGGAGGGGTCGTGGTTGTCCCGGGGTAGTGTGCATATCCTTTAGCGCAGCTAGAAAGGTGTCCGTGTCATGTCTGTGTTGATGTGTTAGTCTAGCTATTATGTTGCGTGTGTTCGTTTTGCTCTGGGCTGGGTCTAGTAGGTGCCGGAGTAGGTTCCATGCACGCGTTGTGGTGAGATTTCCTCTTAGCCCTCCACCTATTTGTGTCCAATTCTGCTAAAACAGTTGCGCTCTATGTTCTTCAACTTAGGTGGCCAGATCAGTAATCTTGTTTAAGTTATGGTGTAGTTTGGCTACAACAAGCAGGGACGCGGCATTTCAACTGGTGCTGGCTGCTTAACACGCGGGGGGAAAGGCCGAGTGGTCTAAAGCAGCTGCAAGCGAAGCAGATCTGTTCATCTCGCCGTTGGTTCGAATCCCTCTAGAGGCTATAGACCTTTGCAGTTACGGCCCCCTGTGCGCTGTCATATTGTTCACTCGACTGTCGTGAGCACCTCGCGCTAACACGGTGAAAACAGTAGCGGAAATGGTTTCCGTCAGTCCAGGGATGAGGCGTTTCGACAACTCCCTCGCCCGATGCAAAGGTCTATGAGCATGGAAAGTTTCTTTTTCTGTTCTCTCACCCTGCTCTGTTCGACAAAAAAAAAAAATTAACGCCGGACATGAGTTTTTGTTCACATAAGCGTCCTAATGATAACACATTAATGAAAGGAAGGAAAAGCTCAAATATTGCCGCGTGAATGCGATGCATGGTATCGCACAACGGCATTGGTCAACTTGAATAAAGAGGAAGAGAGAAGCTTAGAAGAAGAGAAGTTGATACGCGGTTTGCTACCTTACACGTAGGGATAAGGATAAAGCGGGCTAAATAGTTTAGTTCAGTTAGTTCTACAGGGCGTGTCTATGTTCTCTGATCTATAAGCGCTAAGTACGCCAACAGCGCGTCTACAGTCTAGCGCTGAAACACGTGGACCTAAATACTGAGCCGCGCCTTGACGGCACTCTTAGTTCACTAATGTTTAGGCCGCGGTCCCAAAATCTCACCCTCTGTTAGAGGGCGTGAGCCCAAGCGGCGAAGGACACTTGTTGTTCGCGAAATCCGGGGTAGTTGGGAACTTGAACTGCAGTCGTCGGCACGAACATTCGCAAATCTTAATGCAATAAGTGGGAACGAAAGAGCGCAGGGACACAACGGATGAAAACGTGCAAATGAAGCGCTGTCTAACAAGCGTATGTTTACTGGCAGTATCAAGCGTGCATATACGCACAGCCAACGGGAATAAGAAACATACAAGGCACAGGCCAAAAATAGTGATGACGCAGCGATGATTAATGTGAGTGGAGTATACGCCAGCCCTTTCGACTAGATGCATTGGACGGGCCGTTGCTAACACAACCTTCAACGCTGCTTGTTTTCATGAGCGGTCAGGAATATCCCTTGTGCTTTGCTTCCGATACTTTTTCAAGGACGGAGAACATTGAAACACTGGGATACGTTTTCCGCATTCAAATTGGTGATCCGATAAATGTTTACTGCGCAATCCACTTAGCGAATTTTCACGATCTCTAAGAGTCCCTTAATGCATAATCCAGTTCGTCCAATGCAGCAGAGATCACACGATAAATAGATGGAATACTCCACTTGGCTGCGGCACTCAACAAAGCGATGGGCATGCTTCTTTCCGCAAGCCGTCTTGCGGTTGCCCTCCATGTTTTAGGTTACATAGCGCAGCAAGAACTCAGGGGACAAACACAAGCGCTTGTGTTTGTCCCCTGAGTTCTTGCTGCGCTATGGAACATAACGCATACCCACTAGCCCGAACCATCACCTTGTTAAGTTATACCTCCATGTTTACTTGTCTGCGAAAGGCAGACATTTCAACGTTTCACATCCGATTTCTGCATGATTTTCTTGGTGCTGTGTGAACAGTTTATGCATGTAAAAAATGAGCACAGTATGATACCTCGGAGAATCAAGTACAATGTTTTCCAAAAGCGACCAGGTATACAGTGGGGTTTGCTTCAATGCCATATAGCGGGGCTCTTACGGCAACCATAGAAACCAAAAAGTCTCGAATGGTGAGGACAAGGGTTCTTCTCACCTTGCACAGATTTAGAGCTTAAGCGGTGCCATAAGCATTCCGTCACACGAGTTTACGAAACAGAACACGTTGCTTCGTTACTTTGGCAAAGACGGTACTTGGCGGTTGTGCTTCCTTTCAACCTTCATTTTCCTCTGTACACACTCGGCTTTAATTGCGAACGTTCGCTCAGGAAAACAAGCCTCACTAAGTCTCGGCAAGCTGATGTAAAGGTGAAAAGCGGGAAATATACCCAAATGCGTCCCACTGTTTGAATCTTGTCAAACCTTAAGTAGCATATATGCATCGGCAGTGAAGGGCAAGCAAAATTTTTGAAGCGCTCGTAATGAGAGAGCGAGGGAAAGAAAGACTGCGTCAGCGTCCTGTGGATAGCGCTTCACCTGGAACAGCTGACGTATATTGCACGTGAATGGATCGTTGTTGCGTCATCACTTTTTATTGTCTGCGCGTTGCGTTCTTCTTGTTCGTCCTGTTATCTATGTGTTATGCTTCGCACTAGAGCCGCGTTTATAAGGATACGACAGAAGTCAACTCCACTCCACGTTTTGAGAGAAAGTGCAAAAACATCGCGGAAGATAGTAGAGGGCGAGTCACGCCTTTCCTTCTCAAAACCAGCTCTTTCCCCCCAAAAGCTGACTGGAGTGGACTTCTGTCACATTCATGTCAACACCATGCGGTTGATAGTGAGTGGTTCGTTTGAGGCTCTTCTTTCCTTGGTCTCATCCTTTCGCCTTTCGTTCGAGCTTATTCTCATTCTTTGTTCCTTATTCCACTCCATTCCTTATTCTTATAATGTTCCTCATTATGAACCGGTAAGACCGTCTTGGTATGCGGTTTTAGTCTTGCCTCCTAGTTTTTATTGCTTTGGAGTGGCAGCAGGATAGTAATATAGTGACTCTTGTTACTTTTCCTGATGGAATAATTTTGAGGAACTGCGAAAGGGGTGCGGAAGTCCCAAACGAAGAAAAAGTTATCTCTTCCTCTGGAACGCGAACTCCGGACCTCTGATAATTTAGGATATCACCTGCAGCATCAGTTACATCTGAAAGACACTACATCGGAACGCGGAAGCCATGCATGTTTGTCGCTTCGAGATTGCACCCAATATCTCTCTGGGAAGATGAGAGTCGCGGCAGAGACAAAAACAGACCTCAATCGAACACGTCCAGCGTAGAGAGATGTTCGTGATATTTCCAATGCATCACAATTATAACCCACCCCTAGGCTCTATGCAAAACGAAAATATCTCTGTGGACTGGTGCTTGTACGAGTGCTTTTCTTGACGTGATGGCGGGTGACGAATAGGAAGCTAATTAAAACACCGTTTCTGGACGCTGCGAGCATACCAGCGTCTAATAGAAGCACATAATAGACAACTTACAACGCCCCGTAGCCTGCTTTTCGAATCCAGCTCCGTTTTTTGTTGCAGCCGTCGGCCATAAACAATCCAGACAGAGCGGCTTCACTCCATCGCGCCTGGAGGCACGGAAGCCTCGGGTGGCAGTCATTAATCTCGCGCTCGTTTTTTCTCGCCCGAGGCCTTCGAGTCAGTTTTCTTTTAGAATCGTGTCCAGGAAGCCCAGCGCTGCACCGGCAACCGCCGCCCGCGTCTCTCAGCGACGAAGGCCTTTCCTCGCGGAGCCGGGCCGACGCTATGGCACAATCGCCTCCTGCTACGCCGAACACTCTCTCGCCCTCTGTACACACGGGCCAAGAGGCGTACAAAGGCAACTCTTGCACGGCTGGCTCGAAGCCTTGCCTTGTGCGCACCACAACTGCAGGCACAGAGGCAGAGCCAGAAAGAAAGCGAGACACTGACCGCGGTAGACCTCGCTCTCTCTCCATAACCGTGTGCGTGCGTGTTATAACGGCTATGCATTATAATAAGGACTGGCTGCCGTAATCTCGTAATCTCCCATTGCGCAATTGAACCTCGGAGGCCTTCAGACGGACTTATGCCAGTCGCCGGGTTCGCGTATATGCTAGACGTGCGTGAGCTCGCTGCCGTGCGCGGTAGGCACGGGCGAAATGATGGCCGGCCCCGGTCGCTTTCTTTTTTTCGCCCCTTTCTCTCTGCACGCGTTCGCGAGTGGGCAGCAGCGGAGCCCGAGGGTGGCGCGGTAACCCGTATAATTCTTCTGGCTGCCTCGGGTCGTTTACTCAGCGGGTGTTGAGGCCTCTGATTGTTGTTCCCGCTGCGTGCCATATATACAGCGGCGTGGCAGCGGCCGCCTCCTGAGTGCTACTCACGTGAGGCTTATGTGTGCGGACGCACGCACAGTCTACACCTGTGCCAAGTTGAGCGTGCGGGACGGGTTTCAAAGATTGGAGGCTTGAGTCAGTTGTGCGGCTCATTGGGCTCCTCCTGATGCTAGCTCAGCGAAACCCAAACAAACCGGCAGTGGCGGGAGCAGCCGATGGTTCAAGTTTGCTTAGCCGTTATAAATTCATGAGATGCAGGTTCTGTTGCTTAACTATGAGAGAGTGAACCCGTTCTCTACTCGATCAGCAATGAGGCTCACGGATTCAAACTACAATGCGTTGCCCACACTGAGCGCATATATAAAGCAACAGAAAAGCGACGGCAGATGGCGCGACATGGAGGCGAGGGAAGACTTTTGTATATATTGCTAGTGCAGAAATTGTACAAAGGCCGTAGTACCTGGAGCCCCTAATGGCAACGATCACGGTACAATGCAGTGGTCAGAATTCACAGGTGAGCGCTCACAGTGAACAAAAGATTTATAACAATGGGGGGAAAAAGGGTCCACGCAGTTACTGCAGTTAAAAAAAAGAACAGGAACGTATATTGTTAATTATTTTTTTAAAATCGTTGCTTGGTGAGCGATATATATATATAAATGGTACGCCTGAAATAAAATATTTGAAGATACATACACTGTATTGATATATTTATATACAAGTATGGTTATTTTAGTACATTTACTGTTATTTCCTTGCGAGTTTCAACGCATGTCAAAAGAGATAACACTGAATGCTGAGGTCGAAGAATAATGGTGTCATCTCTGAGCTTGAGCCCGTGCTTGCGCTATTTGTCTTCTATCTTTGTAGCATCCACAGGGAAAAAAAGAGGTGCATTGTAGGTATCCGCGACTTCTCCTTTTCTGGAAGCTATAATAGGTGTTTTAGGAGCGGTAAGGTTGCCGCACAAAAATAGCAACGTCGTAGTGGAGCCTGTGCTCCGATATCAGCTGCTGATCCTTTTGTGTAAAGCTCAGTTGGTGCTCACGCGATGCTGCTCCCCGTGGGGCCGGGACCGGAAATGCAAAAGCGTCACGCTGCGTTCCACGGCTGGGTGAACGCGGAAGGTTCCAACAACTATCGACTGTGACATTGACCGATGGCCCACTAAGGAAACAAACGCGGCATTGGTGGCCGCGTTGAATAACACGCTGCGTTGAAGCGACTGCCGCACGCACTACATTCTCATTTTTCTTTCTGCTGAGGCTGACGCAAAATTGAGTAACAAAAGGTTAACTGAAGTCCGACGCACTTTGGGACAGAAAGTGGCGAAATCAGAAAAACCCGACGAAGTCGCGAAAACTGTTTCCAATGTAACGTAAAGTTTTCCAAAACTACGAAGAGGGAAAATGAGGGCCACCATCTATGCCTCATTCTTGAACGGATATTGTGCAGAATTTAAAGTTTGTCTTTATAGACAGATTACCACTTTCCCATGAAAACTGGCCTACTTCTACTGAAAATGGAGCTCCGATAAGCTAGAAAACGGTGATAAATTAACTACAGGTTTGACCATGAGAGGCCATTGTCACAAACAAACCTCTATGGTATAAGTGCAGTTTTCTAGTAGCGGACCTCTGAGGCTATGCCGCAATATCATTCCTTTCCAGGTGGTGATGACGGAATCCTTTTAATCACTGACGTCAAGAGTTCGGGTCCAGGGATGAAAAATTCAGTTCTTTATTTCTTGCATAAATAATGCATCCTGGAAAGCGTCAAGGGCTAAAAGCTGCCTCGACAGCGGGACTAGGCGAATGACCCCTTATGCAAGGCAGTCATGGTTTTACATCAATAGGTATTGCTCACGATCATTGCGAGCAAGTATGCGAACAAGAGTATATTATAGAGTAGCACAAGTAGACATAAATTATTAAATAAACAACATATCATTTCAAAATGAGTCTAGAATATCAATCCTAATATTTATATATACATCACAATACCTGATAAGCAATGAAATAAATAGAACCACATCAAAAAATATAATTAAAGAAGAAAACAACCCGTGGAAAAAAATTTTCTGTTTTTATATAGCATTTTCTGTGGCAGGAATGCGTCCTTCGAAGCCAGAAAGATACAACCTTTGTCCGTAAAGTTCCGAGAATCATTAGAAAAATGCTTTGAACATTGAAATTATTTGTGCAGTACCCCTTCGAAATAGTTTCCCTTGCCGTCTATACGCAACTTTCAACGCTTCTTAAGGCCTTGGAAACAGTTGGAAAACGCTTCTTTTGGCAGGGCTGTCAGCTCCTTTGTTGTGGCAGCTTGAATGGCCTCCCCGCTCCCCATCCAGCGACCTTTTAGGGCTCTCTTCACACGACGAAACAGGAACAAAAATCGTATAGGGAGAAGTCAGGCGAGTATGGCGAATAGGGAAGTACAGTAATGCTGTGCTTGGCGAGAAATTTTATCACGCTGAGAGCAGTGTGTGGCCTTGCGTTATCGTGGAGAAGGCTCCATTGTCCACATGCCCATAAGTCAGGGCGACGGCGTCGCAGTGCATCACGCATGTGTTGGAGCAAGCGGATATAAAACTCCTGATTCACCGTCTGCCCATGTGGGACGAACCCGTGGTGTATGACGCCTCTGGCATTGAAAAAACTATCAGCGTCGTCTTTGTTTTGGTCTTCCATCTCCGCACCTTTCTCGACGCCGGAGAGCTTGCGGACCACCATTCGGCGCTCTGCTTCTTTGAGGGTGGTATTGAAAACACCATGTTTCGTCTTCAGCAATGATGCTGTAGACGAATGCAGCGTCCTTCTTTGCCTCGGAGAGCAAATCAGAGCTCACTAATGCCCGCGTGTCCTTCTGGTCCAGTGTGAGAGAGTGCGGCCCAAGTCAATCCTGGCAATCAGCTTTCGTTTCCCCAAGTCCTCACGCAAACTTTGATGGCATGCTGCCTTACTAACGTCGAGAACATCTGATAGCATGCGGACTGTAATGGTGCGGTCTTGCTGTACGATTTCCCTGATCCGAGCCACGTTGTTTTCTTTCCGTGAGGTTGAAGGGCGCCTCTGCCTTGTGTTGTCTTCCACCGACGTTCGCCCCGAAACGAACCTCTTGTGCCGCTCAAAATCTCGCGCCCGGGATATCTCGTTGCCGTAAGCGACCCGGAAGAGCTCATACGTCTGTGTGGCTGTCTTGCCAAGCTTCACACAGAATTTTTTATTTACACGCTGTTCGAGATGGACGTCCATCTCTCCACATTCACTCACAGCAGAATGCGCAGACTAGTGACAACGTATTTTTCTATTTGTAGCGCCATCTGGCGGCTGCCACAGCAATTAACATAAATAGCTAAGGTTAGCCCGAAAAGACTGCGTACACATACGCATCACCATTTTTGTTTTGGGGAATCATTTCTAGAGAAGTAAATAAATCAGTCTCGAAACTTTACAGACAAATGTGTATCCGCATGGCCACGAAGAGCCGAACAACTTC